>NC_073305.1:219769646-219817146 GCF_027595985.1 Sorex araneus
TTTTTTTTCCAATAGAAACAAAACTTTCGGAGGAGCTGTAAGGAATAAAGACGCCGTATTGGGGCTAAGAGGCCGCCAGGACATTTGCCTGCAATTCTATCCGTGCACCAACTTCCGGGGCTCCGTCAGCTGTATTCCAGAGCCTTCCACGGCCTTTGCAATTCTGAGAAGACAAGACAGGCACACCAAGGGGGACTGAGCAAACGGGGAGGAGAGAAGATCGAGTCCCACCTACTTCCCCACCCATTTCGGCCAAAGATTCTCAACTTCCACAAAAACAGACTCATAACGACTGTGCGCTATGAACACAGACAGGTGCGTGGAAGGAGCTGATGTCTCGAATCTAAAACACAGCGCGAGGGAGACCCTCTGAGTCTGTCTCGCCGACTCTTCCCCGCGCTCATTCTTGTTTCCTGCCCAGGAGAGAGCAGCAGACCCTGTTTTCCTACATGGATATGACGGAGGACTCGTTTTCCTGAAGCAGGAGCAGCTCTTAAACAGAGATATCAGCCACAGGGAGAGTGTCTTTATTTACAGAGTAGAAGGCAACAGCAGAACCACCGCATTAGAAGGGAAGGAGAGCAAAGAACGGGAAGCCCTCCAACCTCACAGCATCCGCGCGAGCCCGCTAATTCATATCTCCTTAAACAGCATGCATCCAGCTGTTCCCATTTAAAGCCTGCCATTTTTTTTTGAATGCTGAACTAAAAAATCGGAATTAAATATGTAAATAGAATACTTGAGCACAGGGCAAGAAGGTAGTAACCATCTTTTTGTTGTGATTTGACAAATTCAGTTAATACAAACATAGAAGGAGGGAGGAAGGGAGGGAGGGGGAGGGAGGGAGGGAAGAAGGGAGGAAGGGAGGAAGGAAGGAAGGAAGGAAGGAAGGAAGGAAGGAAGGAAGGAAGGAAGGAAGGAAGAGAGGGAGGGAGGGAGGGAGGGAGGGAGGAAGGAAGGAAGGAAGGAAGGAAGGAAGGAAGGAAGGAAGGAAGGAAGGAAGGAAGGAAGGGAGGGAGGGAGGGAGGGAAGGAGGAAGGAAGGGAGGGAGGGAGGGAGGGAGGGAGGGAGGGAGGGAGGGAGGGAGGGAGGGAGGAGACAAATCAGCCGGAAAGAGACAAACCGGAACAGAGGGCCGCAGTGTGCTTTGTGAATGAATGACAGGGAAAGCTGGGAGCATGTTTTCAGCACCTGGGACAGGGTCTGGGACTGGCTCTACCCCGAGCTGTGAAGGCACCACCCCCCCTTCCCCCTGCCCCAGGAGCAAACCAAGATTCTCAGTGCAATCAGCAGCGTCACTCAGCACCTGGGAGCAAAGGGTGTGTGTGGGAGCCCATCCCTCCTCTCTGTAAGGGGTGAGCCGGAACACAGTTATTCTCACGTCGCTGCAGTTGGCACCCCATCCCCATGGCACTCATTTTCCTCCTGCTAAAAACAAAACAAAACAGGAAGCCCAACACGTGTAAACAGGTGACATTCTGGGCTTCTCACCTGGGTCAGCCAGGACCCGCCGTCTGAGGAGTCACTGTGCCTGTCAGGTAAGCCCGGCTCTGAGGAGTCACTGTGCCTGTCAGGTAAGCCCGGCTCTGAGGAGTCACTGTGCTTGTCAGGTAAGCCCGGCTCTGCGGAACCTCTCTTACCCCAGGACTGCATGTGTCCGGACCCCTCTTCTGGGCCGGGCAGGGCTGGAAGAAGCGGCCTGCCCGTCAGAGGACCCAGAGCTGGTCCCCCACGGGGCAGAAACCCCATATCAATATTTCACGACTGCAGGCGGAAGTGGAGTTCGAGTCTCTCCCAAGGCAAACGTCTGTGGGGAAGGTAAGGAAACTCGGGCGGGTGGGCATAAGACCGGGCGCGGATGGAGCAGGGGCTATCAGGGAGGTCACAGGGCCAGCACGGCTGAGCATCCCCCACCGAGAGATTTCCTGCCACCCGCAAAGGCCAGTTCCAGCGCAGGGCGCCCCTGGCAGAGTGCAGGGAGGAAGGCCACGCAAAGAGGCACCCCTAGGTACACGCCACCACGACGGGCACCAGGGCCCCGCTCGGCTGCCCAGGACGCAAGTGGACTTCCGCTTCTCCCAGACTGCCCTTCCCTGGGAGCGGCCAAGCCCCGCCAGGGACATGCCGGGATCACCGAGACCGGACTCGGGTTAATGAGCTGCCCAGTCCACATGCTCCGGCCCGCGGCCACACTGTCCCGGGCGCCCGTGGCCTCTCCCGCAGACGTGAGGAAGGCATTTTGGCTGAGCGCTCAGGTTAAACCGCTATTGTTTTAGTGGTCTGGGGAGTGACGTGGTGGAATGAAGCACTCTAGCTTACTACTCCAGCGCTTTGATTTTAATGTCCTCGGGTGGGGGGCGGGGGGCAGAGAATGAGACAATAACGGGGCAGGGGGCATATCTGTCAGGAAAGTCAAGTCCACGGAAATCCCTCTCGTGAAAAACACACGTCGCTCCAACACGCAGCCCCGCAATGACAAATAAGTAGGCACTCGTGAGAGCAGAAGCAAAACAAAGCAAACGGCCCCGCAGAAACCCCCCCCCCTGCTCAGGCGGCCGCTCTCGGACGCGAACCGAAGCCCCCTCGGAGCTACAAGTGCCGTGGGCTCCTCTCCTGACCCAGCCGGCGACCCCAGACCTCCGCTTTTTCTTCAGGAATTCTCCACCACAGTGTTTTGAGAAAAGAGAAAACCCAGCAATCACCCAACCCCCTTCACACACACACACACACACACACACACACACACACACACAGCATGCATTTGTTTGTTTCCCTTTTTTCGCAACTGAAAAATCAAATCGCAGCTTCATGCTAATGAGGCAGGGGCTGCCTGGACCCCCACGGGAAACACACATGTCCTATAACTAAGCAAGGTTATACCGCCACAAGCCTGATCTCCAAATACCAACCGCGAAAGCTCTGGGCTGCAATGCTTATCAGCGCGCCGGTCAATTTATTAATCGGAGAGACAGAGAGAGCGAGAGAGGCAGAGAGAGGCAGAGAGAGACAGAGAGAAACTACCTACCCACAGATACATCATCATCTTGAAAGAGAGATCAAGAGCTGTGTGCAGCAAACAGAGACCTCCTGACTTCACCGGGAGTATCTGGAAGGAAAACTCAAACCAGTGGGTAGACAATCTTGCCTTTTTCTGCCACGTCCCGGGGCTCCTGCTCCTCTCCTTACCGGCAGGGAGTGCTTGTTTGTGAGTTTATGAGGATTGCATTCCTTCAGTGCTGTGTCTGGTGTGACTTGCTCCAGGCTCGCTCTCTCTCTCCCTCTCTCTCCCTCCCTCCCTCCCTCCCTCTCTCCCTCTCTCTCTCCCTCTCTCTCTCTCCCTCTCTCACTCAGTCTTGCCTTTCCTCTCTTTCTTAGCAAGGCTGGCTTAGGTAACCAGTTCTTGGTGTGGCTTAACGATCAAATCCGGGACACACGGGAGGCAGCACGCGGCTGTGGCCGGGAGCCGCCGTGCTGGTCGCCACGGTGGCGGGTTAAACAGGCGGGGGGCGCCCCTCCACCTCCCGACGACGGCGGCAGCAGCGGGGCCGCGGGAGCTCCACGCAAGTCCACACGGGTGGGATTTACCGGAAGGCGGCGAATCCTCTGCAGGCGAGCACATCAGCGGCTGCTGACACGGTTTCCCCCTCTTAACTCAGAGTGCGGGAGAGCGCGAGCCAGCGAAAGAGAGGGGGTGGGGGTGGCGGGGACGCGAGGGGGAAAAGCATGTGCAGCAACCTGGCCTCGCCCCTATCTCTTTAAATGGACCCAGATCAAAGCCGCGGAGTCCGGCCAAGGCCTCCCGGGCGCCCTGCTCTTAGCACACTTCTGTGCAGCCATCTACCGACTCCCGCGTGTCACTGCGGGCGCCTGCCGCCTGCCTGCCGGAGGGGCCCGGAGCTGCCACCACCGCTGCTGTGCGGGGCCGCACAGCCAGGCTGAGGACCTGGAGTGGGAAGGGAGGGAAGGGGGCAGGCTGGGGGGGAGGGGAGGGACGCGGGGTCCCGGTGGCAATTCAGCAAATCGAAAGCAAAGCCAGACCCCAGCGAGTCAGCAAATGGAAAGCCTCAAGAAGGCGCAAAGGCACAAACGGAGGCGACACAGGCCCTCGTGGGGAGACCAGACTTGGCGTGCGTGTGTGTGTGTGTGTGTGTGTGTGTGTGTCTGTGTGTGTTTGTGTGTGTCTGTGTGTGTCTGTGGGTTCCCCACCTCCTCTGCAGCCTGCAGACCTGGGAAATTTTGCAGTCTGCATAAAACTTGATCATGACGACAGGTTCTCCTGACCAAAAAAAAAAAAGAAATGAAAAGAAAAGAAAAAAAAATCCAAGGGGCTTGGAGAAGCAGCAAAGATTTCCTGAAATTATCCCCATGTTTGTTTTTCGTTTTGTTTGGGTTTGTTGTTTTTTTTTCCCCTGGCCTGAATCAATTCCCCTTTATTAGTTGTTCTTTTTAATCCATTTTAAATTGTATACTTTATCTTGAAAATCATCTCTACCACTGAAATCCATCGTGAGCAAGAGGCCGGGGAACGCAATTTGCCCGGCATATTAATTGATGCGGTGCTCAATTATTGATGGATGGATAAAGGAGGAATTAATATTAAAGTACATCATGTACACGAGGGCCTGTGCCGGCACGTGGGCCGGAGTCTGACCGTCCGTTACGTGTTTACACATCCCACGGGGGAGCTGCCTGGCTAAGCCCCCCGCCCATGACAGTGCCCCTCAGACCTCACACAGGGACAACGTGGCTTAAATCACTCAAGCGTGTCGGCTGAACAGTGACGCCCTCTGCGGCCCCGGCGGGGGGAGGCACCTGTTGGAGAGGCCCCCGGGTAGGGTCTGGAGGGACGGTGCGGTGGGCCGGGTGCCTGCCTGGCACTCGGCTAGCCGGGGTTCAATCCTCAGCACCCCAGATGGCTCCCGGAGCCCCGCCAGGCGCGAGTCCTGAGCATGGGGGAGTGCGGGCCCCAGGTAAGGAGAAAACCAAGCCAGGCTCAGGGGGTCCCACGGAGTGCAGAGCCCGGCCAGGTGGCTGAGACGGCGGCGGAGGAGAGAGGCTGAGAGTGGCTGTCAGAGGGGGCGAGAGCGGCAGCACAGACGGTCCAGCCTCCCCCGGCCCCCACAGGCCCCACCTCCGGGCCTCGGCCAGGCTCCGGGCCCAGCCAACAGGCCCAGGGGCGGGTGACGCACACTCAGGGATGGACGGGATGGGGAGGCGCGGGTGGGGGTCCGTAAGTGCCCAGCCACAACACCTGAGGGACGCCCCGAAAGGTGGGTTGCGACTTAGGGGAGAGTCTGGGGCCTGCAGTGTCATTCTTGTTATTATTATTATTATTGAATCACCAGTAAGATACAGTTACAAGCTCTCATGTTTGAGTTTCAGCCGTACAATGATCAAACACCCGTCCCTCCACCCATGCACATTCCCCACCACCAATGTCCCCAGTATACCCCCCTTTCCAGCCCTCCCCCTGCCTCTATGGCAGACAATCGCCCCCATACTCTCTCTCTACTTTTGGGCATTATGGTTTGCAAGACAGACACTGAGAGGCCATCATGTTTGGTCCTTTATCTACCTTCAGCACACATCTCCCTTCCTGATAGATCCCTCCAACCATCACTGACTTAGTGACCCCTTCTCTTGTGTGTGTATCTGAGGACCACCGCCGAGAAGGCAATCCCAGCTGCCTTCTCCCCCAGCTCATGAGGCAGGCTTCCAGCTATGGGGCAATCTCCCTGGCCCTTGGGTCTACTGTCCTTGGGTGTCCATCTCACAGTATGTTATTTTATATTCCACAAATGAGTGCAGCCCTTCTCTGTCTGTCCCTCTCTTTCCGACTCACTCCACTTAGCGTGATGCTCAGTGGGTGTCATTCTAGAGGACTTTAGGAGATTGGGGGTCCCTGTCCCTGGCATTTGCGAGGACGGAGATCACACCCTGTGCCTCGAGTCTCCCTCTGTGTTGAGGAAACGCTCCTTGCTGGTGGAGAAACAGCGGGCCAGCCACGAACCACTCTGTTATTTAACTTTTCTTTAAAAAAAAAAAAGTGGGGTGATAGCACAGTGGGTAGGGGTTTGCCTTGCATGCGGCTGACCCGGGTTCAATTCCCAGATTCCCATAGGGTTCCCCAAGCACCACCAGGAGTGATTCCCAAGTGCAGAGCCAGGAGTAACTCCTGAGCATTGCCGGGTGTGACCCAAAAATAAAAAAAAAAAAGTGGGGGGTCCCCACCTGCCAGGAACCAATGCCTGGGAACCAATATGTCAGTCCAACCTGACCTGTAACTAAGGAACAACCGCTTCTCGGGGAAAATATCAAAGTACCTTTTGAAGGTTGCAGAACAATGCCCAGAGTAACTGCCACCGGGGCCCACAGCCAGTTTCATTAAACTTTTGCATTCTTTGCTGTTCCCCCTTCTGCCCAGTTCCTCAGATAACCAACTATAAGAAACAAGTTTAAGAGAAATAAATGGGAGCTTGCCCCCATCCTTTTGTGTCTGTCTGTGTCTGTCTCCTTCTTCTTGTGTCTCTCTCCTTTTCACTCGCGCACCCTTTCCCAGCCACCCACGTTGACCAAGTCCCGCGGGACGGGACACACGCCCCGTGGTGTTCCAGACTTTTCTCCTGACTCTGTGCTCAGGCATCACTCCTAGCAGTATCCGGGGAAACTGGGCTGGGCCTTGGGTGGGGGGCGCTTGCCTGATCCCCCTGACCCTTCCCTACTTTTAACTGCATCTTCCTGGTTGTTTGGGACCATGTCTGGCACTGGACAGGAGCTGCCCCTGGCTCCAGGGCCACCTTGGGGGTGCTCGGGGAAGGACAGGGTGGCGGGCCCCGACCCAGCCCTGCAGCCCGCGGAGCCGGTACTCAGCCCCCTCCTGGGACCGTGACTTCAACTGGGACATCAGCCCTTAGGGTCCACGCCCCCCCCAGGGCCCCTGGTCTCTCCCTCCCCTGTGGGGACTCGGCTGCAGGAAGGGGCGTGGGTGGCAGGCGAGTGGACAGCAGTGGACAGCGGCGGGCACGGGCCTCTCTGGGGCCAACACGTTCTTGTTTGGGTTCTACCAGGGGTTTCACCAGCCATGCTTGGGGTCTGAGGGCCACCACGAGAGACACAGGGCCCCGCCGTGTGGCCCCTGGGCAGCGCTGCAGCCTCGGGGGGCGGGAGGGGCGGCAGTCACACTGGGCGCGTGCTCCAGCCCTCTGAGCCGGCTCCCTGGGGCCGGGGGTGGGGGGCGCTCGTGTGTTGGTGTTGTTGGTGTGTCCGTGTAACTCAGACACCAATATTGAGAGATCTGACTTCAACATGGAATATTTGGAAGGCTTGAGACACGCTGGGCGGTCCAGCGGGGCTGGTCAGCACTTTCCCGGGCTGGGGCAGGGCGAAGGAAGAGCCAAGGATGACCACGGGGGGTAGGGGGTAGTCGATGCTGCCAGGGCCTGGGGCTGAGTCAGAGGACAGGACATGAAGGATGGGGGGTGGAGCTTTAAGTGGGGACCCTCGTCCGGCTGGACCTGGGCTGGAGGACTCGCTCTGGACTGCAAAGACAGAGCCGGCGGGAAGGTTCATAGTTCAGGTGGACTCCTATTTATTTTCTCCTGCATGGCCCCTAATCTGTGTTAGAGGAGAGGTATGTTCTGGGGTGGCCAGGGGAGAGGGGAGGGGAGGAGAGTGGAGAGGGGAGGGGAGGGGAGAGGAGAGGAGGGGATGGGAGGGGAGAGAGGAGAGGAGGGGGGGAAAGGGAACAGGAGGAGGTGGGAGAAGAGAGGAGGGGGAGGGAGAGAAGAGTGGAGAGGGGAAGGGAGAGCTGGGTAGAGAGGAGGGGAGGGGGGGAAGGGAACAGGAGGAGGTGGGAGAAGAGAGGAGGGGAGGGAGAGAAGGGGAGGGGAGGGGGAAAGTAAAGGGGAAGAGAGGGAGCAGCAGAAAGGGGCAGACAGTCGGGTGAGTGGGCGAAGAGATCATTTCACTTGATCACTGGAGAGCACTTTCGGCGAGCACTGGAGGCCTCTTGGTCTCTAGCCTTTGCACTCAGCCTGCAGAAATCTGTCTTCGCCTTCCCAGTTGCCTGGTCTCTGAAGTCAGTCGAACCCCACCCGGAGTTCGAGCTCCTGCAGGTTCCTACTGCGCCCCCCTGAGTGGAAGAGCGGGTGTCTGAGGGCTGAGGGGTCTCCAAGTCGGGGGTCCCGGGCGCGTGTGCTCCCACTCGCCCTCCCCTCTTCAGGGGGAAGCGCTGTCTGACGCTACCGTATGTGCCCTCCACGGCTTTTCTCCCCTCCTCCACCTCTTCGACTCCCACCCACTCCTTGGCACACACAGAATCGGAAACTAGGGGCGAGGCTCCCTTCCTCTCACTCGAGCCCCCGTCAGGCCCGGTACAACGCGGCCCCACCTGCTCGCTCAGCTGCTGCCTCCTCCCCACATCGCCCCCCACCCCCTGCCCCGACGACACTCGACAGTCCCGCACGCACGACCGCTGGGTCAAAGCCCCCGGGGAAGAGATGACTTAGGGAGGCCAAGAGAGGGGCGCACGGTGGAGAGGAAACCCCCAGAGACCCCACGTTGGGCAGACACCTCTGAGTGCCCCAGGAAGCTGGCCACCCAGTGCCTTGGGACTGGCTAGCACCGAAGCATCGAGAGTGCAAAGCGATCCTTGCCGCGGGCGAGAGAGAAGCAAGTGGACACTCGGCCCAAGGAAAGCAAAGCAGATGCTGCTCTGGACTGCTGCCAGCTGCTGGTCCAGGGCCCACCCTCAGCTGGTGACCTGGGATCCACCCTCAGCTGATGGTCTGGGACCCACCCTCAGCTGATGGTCCAGGATCCACCCTCAGCTGGTGACCCGGGATCCACCCTCAGCTGATGGTCCAGGATCCACCCTCAGCTGGTGGTCCGGGATCCACCCTCAGCTGGTGACCCAGGATCCACCCTCAGCTGGTGGTCCGGGATCCACCCTCAGCTGCTGGTCTGGGATCCACCCTCAGCTGGTGGTCTGGGATCCACCCTCAGCTGCTGGTCTGGGATCTACCCTCAGCCGATGGTCCGGGATCCACCCTCAGCTGATGGTCTGGGATCCACCCTCAGCTGCCGGTCCAGGATCCACCCTCAGTACCTTTTTGGCCACACAATTTGCAACTTACAGGTATTTGCACACACCTGGGGGAAATAATAAAAAGTAAGAGCTACAAGATGGCTCGAGGGGAATCGTGTGCCTAACAAGTGACTAACAACCATAATAAAATGAAAGGGGTGGGTCAGTGAGGAGAGGGGACGGGGCGGGCCTGGGGGAGCTCTGGGTGGCGGTAGCAAGGACCCTAGGCAGATGGGGGTGAAGCGACAGCCTGAAATTCTTCTCCCTGGGGAAGCCTGAGGATAAATCCATTTATCAAAGAACTAAATGCCAAAATTATCAAAGAAATAAGTGCCAAAGAGGGGGTAGGGCAGGGGAGGGGGGGTTGAGGGGAAATGAAACCGATTCAAGTGAAAGGTTCGCTCCTTCCTGAGTCGGAAGGAACTGAGCGATCTCGCGGGCTCGAAGAGAGCAGGCACAGGAACATGGGAGGTAGAGGCGCAGCCGGGGTTTGGCGCTGAGCAGAGACCCCGGGACGGCCCCGCCGTCTCTCTCTCTGCTCTCCGTGCAGCCTCTTCAGCGGTGCTTGCCCCGTGGGCCGTCCAGCCACGCCCTCTCTCCCTCTCCCTCACCCACCCCCCTTTGCTGCACCCCAGCAGTGGGGTCACTGCAAGGAAAGAGGGTCGTGCCTCCAACCCTCCCGGCCAGCCGCCTCCCACACACCGAGCTGGGTTTGCTCCACCCGCGCTCCTCCGGGCCCCGAGGCTGGCCAGGCGGGAGAGGACCCTCAGCACGGCCGCCCCCTCTGGGGAGGCGGCCAATCATCTCTGTGCTTGAGATTCTGTTCATAACCAAATTGATTCTCCAATCAATTCCTCCAACCTTGTTCCTTGAAATGAGCAGAATGACATTTTCTATTTACTGCCACCCCAAAATAAAATTTCCTTTGAAATCATTTTAATAACAAAGCAAATATACTCGAATATTCAATCCCAAACCAATTTCCTCTCCCCCTCCCGCACCCCGAGCCGTGACCCGGCTGGAAGGCTGAGCGGCTTCCCCGGAGCTGGCTTGAGAGGCTTACAGAGCTCAGGGGCAAATAGATACTATTTTCAAAGAATCAATCCCGTTATCAGTGATCGGATCAGCACCAACATTAATCGATGGCCTAAACCCCACCCTGACCAAGCGGCTGTGTCCGCTCTGCTCTTCCGGCCACGCCCCAGAAATCAGAGTCGCTGTGATCTCTTAGATAACACGGACGATCTCGATGAAAGAGCAGGGGACTGACACAAGAAACCCAACTTCTTGGGGCTGGAGCGACAGCACAGCGGGGAGGGCGTTTGCCTAGCATGCAGCCAACCCGGGTTCGATTCCCAGCATCCCATATTGTTCCCCAGCACCACCAGGAGTGATTCCTAAGTGCAGAGCCGGGAGGAACCCCTGAGCATCACTGGGTGTGACCCAAAAAGCAAAAAAAAAAAAAAAAAAAGAAAAAGAAAAGTAAAAAGAAACCCAACTTCCATCAGTGCTGGGGCATTTAGGGTGCTTTAGTGGTACCTACTGACCACGCCCAGTCTGGCTGCCCTAAGAGCCCCCCCAGACTTCTGCGTCCACTGAGTGTGGTCCCTCCCCAGGGCCTCTGAGCGCCCATGGGGGCAGTTTCCACCATGTGCGTGCGAGGGAGCCGTTCTCGGTTCACACCGTCCTTCTTCCCGTCGGTGGAAGATGCTCCCGCAAGCTGGATGCTCCTCTCAGTGCGAGAGCCTGGCGGGCTCCTACAGGGCCTGCCCCCTCCGGGGAGGGGCCCCATGGCTTTGTGACTGTGTGGGGGACCCCCGTCCCCCAGCACCTCCAACCATCCAGGCCGACAAGGCCAAGATCATCGGCGTCATTTTCTCCGGTGATCAGCCACGGAGTATTTAAGACGACGGATAAGGCGGATAAGGAAACTCGGCACTCGGGACACAGAGTAGGGGTGACGTGTAGGACTCAGGAGCTTCTGACCCGCCGGACCCCCGACCCACGGGCGTGGGCCATTTCCCTCCACACACTCTCTCTAAAGCCTGCGTCTCCCTGGGAGCAGCCAATGCCCCTGGCCGCTGTCGCAGGATTCTCGCTGTGCCCCACGGGTGAACATCAGGCGGCCACGCTCTGTCTCTCAAGAAGGTGGCTGTCGGGGGCCAGAGCCCTGGTACAGCCTGCAGAGTGTTTGTTTGCCTTGCATGCCGCCGACCCAGGTTTGATTCCCGGCATCCCATAGGGTCCCCCGAGCACTGCCAGGAGTGATTCCTGAGTGCAGAGCCACGAGGAAGCCCTGAGCATCGCCGGGTGGGACCCAAAAGAGCAAAAAAGAAAAAGAAAGAAAAGAAGGTGTCGCCAGGGCCAGCAACTGCAGAGTGAAGGTGGGACCAGCTGTCCATGAGGTGGGGGGCGGGTGTCCTAGTTGGGGGGAGCCTGGGGGAGGGAGGGGATGTGCCCGCAGGGCCCTGAGGACACCAGCAGGGGGAGGACTTGGTCCAGAGCACCCCGGCCCCTGCTGCTGGACGGAGGCCTGGGGGCACGCGGGGAGCAGGGGAAGGTGCTGCGGGCCACCTGCTGCGACAAACAAGGTGGCCAGGACGGGCGTGACCGCGAGGGCGGCACCTAGCGGGAAGCAGCCAGGCAGGGCGCACTTGGCCCGCTGGAGCTGGACGTGGCGGCCAGGGTCCCAGTGCCAGATGCCGAGGGAGCACCCCCGGGTGTGTGGGGGGAGGGGCAGAGACGGCAACGCACGGAGGGGCTGCGGGCACCAGCGCCCAGAGAGTCTGGACAGCCGGGGGGACAAAGGGCTGCGAACATGACGGCAAAGACGCCAGAGACACAAACACACGTTTCCCGGGGGCTGGCCCCGAGGACTCGGCTCAGCACCGACCTGGGCTTCGGCCGGGCTGGGAGTAAGGCAGCCCTGGCAGGGGAGGCCGCGCTGGGGAGGGGAGCCTCCCGCCCACCTGCGTCCACGAGCTGCTGAGGGCCCTGGCACGGCGTGTCCAGCCCACAGGACACTCTCAGCCACCGACACGAGCCCCAGGGACCCCGGGATGAGATGGGACCCGAGGACCTATTTTCTGTATTTCCTTGGTTCTTGCTTTGGGATTAAAGTAGAAAATATGATACAGGATGGTGGGAGGTGGTGTGTGTGTGTGTGTGTGTGTGTGTGTGTGTGTGTGTGTGAGTGTGAGTGTGAGTGTGTGTGTGAGTGTGAGTGTGTGTGAGTGTGTGTGAGTGTGTGTGTGTGAGTGTGTGTGAGTGTGTGTGAGTGTGAGTGTGTGTGTGTATATGTGTGTGAACCAGGGCATAAGTGTGGTGGCAACTGCACCCCTGGCAAGCACCGTATAGGTCCCGGGTCACTGGTGCAGTCAGGCCAGCGCTGGCCCTCCGGCCACAGAGCAGGGCCAGACTGCGTCTCTGCGCCCACACAGGGGTCCTCCATGCTGCAGTCTCCCACCAGCGCCCACAGCCAGCCTGTTGTATTGATTTTAGGGCCCGAGGGCATGGGCCACAGGAATACACAGCGCATAGTCCGCACGCTACAACCCCAGGCTCCATCCCCAGCACCGCATGGCATGGTCCCTCCCGCCCCCACACTCTCTGCCACAGAATCAGCATCTAAACATCGTGGAGCCCAAAATCCAAAATAAAAATCAAAATAAGAAAGTGCACGCATCCTAAGCATGTGGTCACACACACACTCACACACACACGCACACACACATGCACATGCACACACACACACACACACACACGCACACATACCGCTCCAGACCCGCCGCCTGGGTGACCCGACCCCACACACCCTATCCGCGTCCCCCCGCCCAGCGGGCCGGCTTTTATTTCCCCTCTTATCTCCCTGGCCCTGTCTCCTTGGGATGCAAACAGCGTTTATGAGGCACTTACTCACGGTGGCATTTTATTTTTCCTTATATAGAGTTAGAGAAACAGATGTGACACGGCCCCTATATTCTCCGAGAATTTACAGCCTAGGGCTGGACGGAGGAAGGACTGGGCAAGTCCTTCCGGGCCCAGCGCCGGGGACGCGGTGTCCACTGGTGGGGCCATGGACGCCACACGGCAGCTGGCCACGCTGAGGGAGGGAGGGGCCCCGCCGGCCTCCCTGGAACATGCCCTGATCGCCCGCGCCAGCCCTGCTCGCTCGCGCCCTCCAGGGCCAGGCTGAGCCCCCTGCTTGGGGCCCGGCCTCAGCTGTGGGCAGGCGGCCCCTGGCCTCAGTGCCGGTCGGGAGGGTCAGGGAGCCGATGCAGCCCCTCCTCTGCCAGCTGTGCCGCTGCCCCGGGGCCTCTGTGCCAAGGGCCAGGCGTGCAGGCGGGGACGGACACCAGCGCTGGACAGCTGTGAGCAGGGGGCAGTGCCCCCCTCGGCCCCCGCTGAGTGTGGGCCAGAGCACAGATGCCTCGACCCCCGAGCTGGGGAGGGGGCAGTGATGGCCGCCCCCCGCTGGGCACACCGGGAGGGTCAGTGTCGCCGGGTCCCCTCCTCTGTCTTCACGGGCCTCGGCGCCTGCACGAGGAGAGGCCCAGATCCCGCTTTGACCTGTCCCCGGGGGTTGGGGTCACTCTTTCTCCTCCCCCCCACATGACCTAGTGACTCCTAGTGGCCACGTGGTGCTGCTGACACCCCGAGGTGGCCTGTGTCTCCTCTCAGACCGCCCAGAGCTGATTCCCCCGGGGGCGAGGATGCAAAGCACCAGGGGCCAGGGAGCTCCCCAGGGGGCCGCCAGCCCCAGGCAGGGTCCCTAGAGTGGAAACTGAGGCAGAAGTTGGCACAGATGTACAGAGGGGAGAAGCCCACCCATCACAGACTGACCGGTGTCCCCCAAAGCACACGAGGGTTCCCGTTGCCCAGCGGCTCTGAGTGGGCCTCACCGCGGCACGGGGCCTTTGTGGGGTCCAACTTGGGCACGGGAACGTGGACACAGGGAGAGAGTGACGCGAGTCGAGTTGCTCGAGCGGGCACCAGTAACGTCTCCATTGTGAAGACTCATATCCGTGGCCAGGGAAAACAGGGGCCAGGAAGAGAGGTCAGTGGTTGGGACTGACCACAGGTGTGGGCGGGGCAGAGGGCAGGTAAGGCAGAAGAGAGACCAGTGTGACAGTAAGCTGGGAGTGGTCTCACCAGACGAGAACTGGAGGCTAACAGTAGGTAAGGGATATTCTTGATAAACTTTCAGTATCAATATTGCAAACCACATGCCCAAAGGGAGAGAGAGAGGGGGGGGGCAGGCCCAGGGGGTGGGGTGAGGGGTGATGGGAGGGACCCTGGGGACACTGGTGCTGGGAAATATACACTGGTGGGGGGATGAGTGTTGGAGCACTGTATGACGGAGACCTAATCATGAGCAGCTTTGCAAGGGTCTCTCGGACAGTGAGCCAATAAAAAGGTAAAAGCACTGTATCACTGTCGTCCCATTGTCCATTGATTTGCTCAAGTGGGCGCCAGTCACGTCTCCATTGTGAGACTTGTTGTGACTGTTTTGGGCATATCGAATACACCACGGGGAGCTTGCCAGGCTCTGCCGTGCGGGTGAGATACTCTCAGTAGCTTGCCGGGCTCTCCGAGAGGAACGGAGGAATTGAACCCGGGTCAGCCGCGTGCCAGGCAAACGCCCTACCCACTGTGCTATAGAAAGGAAGGAAGGAAGGAAGGAAGGAAGGAAGGAAGAAAGAAAGAAAGAAAGAAAGAAAGAAAGAAAGAAAGAAAGAAAGAAAGAAAGAAAGAAAGAAAGAAAGAAAGAAAGAAAGAAAGAAAGAGATAGAAAGAAGAAAGAGAGAAAGAAAGAGAGAGAGAAACAACTCCTGCCGGGGGTTAAGGGTTGAGGGGACCCTACGGGATGCCGAGGGTCAAGCCTAGGTGGGCCGCATGCCAGGCAAACGCCCTCCCCGCTCTGCTATTGCTCCGGTTCCACACGAGCACAGCGGGGAGGGCGTTCACCTGGCACGCAGCCAACCACTTTGGTCCCCTGAGCACGGCCAGGAGGAATTCCTGAGAGCAGACCCAGGAGAAAGCCCTGAGCACTGCCAGGTGTGGCCCCCAAAGAAAACCGAAGACAAAAAAAGGAAAAAAGAACCAGCCCTGGCCACCAACGTCCACACTCTGAGGGTGTGGACGCAGGAGCAGAGCCGTGTGGCCTCAGCCAGGTGCGTCCTGGGGTGTCCGGATCCCCCAGGCCCTCGCGTGGCTCAGGGGTGGGGGGTGAGTAGCCAAGGTGAGGCCCAGGGGGGCAACAGGCCACGCAGAGCCCCGCCTTCACCCACTCCCCACTTCACGCCTCGAGCAGACACTCCGCCATCCTGAGCACCCGCCAGTTCCTTCACGGGGGGGCAAAGTAGCGACTGGACGGGGAGAAATTGTTGCAGCCGGAAGCACACGTCCCAAGTACTTTTATGTTCAGTCCTCACTGAAGTGCTGTTCCCCGGAAAGCTGTGAGGAGGCCAGGCTGAATCCAACTAATACCCGCACAACCTCGCGACGTTCCGATGCCGCCCTCCCAGGAGATGGATCTCACGAACATCGGAGTGTCACGAATGCAGGAAGATGCCACTAATCCGAGGTGAATTACAGCAAGGAGACAGACAGGTCCTGAGTGTCTGCCGGGGACCCCAGAGCGCACCCGGCCCTCGGACTAATACGGTGACAGGTTGCAAATACTCTCATTCCGACACCCCGTCTCCCCATTAGCCGGTGTTTATGATGTTACAAACGGCTCCGTTCGTCACCGATTAGTTAATCTTTGAGACTCGGCGCCCTTGATGCTTGCTAATAAATGCAGGGCCTTTGCCGCCGACACCAGCCTAAAACCCCCAGGTTGGCATCCGGAAGCAAATTCATCATGTACAACTCATTGGGGTTTGGAAGACGGCATTTATTTTGGTCGGCTAGGCACGGAGAGCACCCTTGTCTTTGGGTGCTGCTCTGTGGCTGCTCTGCCCCCCCAACGACGTCAAGGGCCCCTCCCCTCACAGTCGGGACAAGGGTGAGTGGAGGGTTGGCTGGCGGCTTCCCCTGAGATGTGCTTGCTCAGGGCAACGAACCCCTCACTCCGTCCCCCCCAGATCTGACACTCCACGGGGGCTGCACAATTTCCATTGGAAAACTCAGAGGTATATCAGGAGAGGCAGAGTCTCTTGCCCGAACACCTGGCTGTCTTCCCCGGGGCCCCTCGGAGGGGATGGGCTCCAGCTTCCCTCCCCACCCCGAGCAGAGCTCCCGGCAGCCGAAGACCACTGGAACCTAGCTACAGCCATGCTCGAGGCCCCTCTCCACATGTTCGGACAGGCCTCACACATGAATGTACTGACAGAGGAACCCAGGTGTGTGTAATCCCATCAACGGCCAACATCCAGAGAGAGACTTAAGAGCAAGCTCTCAGAAGCACTATCTTTAGCCTACTTCTCCCTCTGGGAGAAACTGGCAATCTTCTGAGAGTTTCCTGCCCACATGGGACAGCCTTGCAAGCTTCCCATGGTGTATCCATATGCAAAATCCAGTAACAAGCTGGATCCCATTCCCCTGACCCTGAAGGAGCCTCCAGTGCGACATTGCTGGGAGGGCCGAGTTGAGAGAGACTTCTAAGATCTCAGGGAAAGGATGAATTGAGAGGTTACTGAGCCCGCCCGAGAAATCGGTGATTAATGGAATTTTGTGATCTTGATCGTGATCAGGAGAGGCCTGTGCAAGGTGAAGCCCTGTGGGGTCTTTGCCTCCAAACGACCCTGTGCCAAAAGCCAGCTGGAAGCTTTGCTGGCCACGTATCCCCAGGGACCTCCCGAAACCGAGGAGAGAAATCTGTCAGACGAGCTGAAGGCAGCCCTGAAGTCAGTTCTTTGGTCTCAGAGTGCAAAACGGCAGTCCATCACTGTCCCGCCCCGGGCACCAGAGTGTCCGTGTCCAGGGAGGGACGAGGAGAGCGTGTCCCCACCAAGTGCACCAACAGTGACAATGACTGTTCGGGGGTTTCTTCGTCTCTGTTTGGGTCACACCCGGCGATGCTCAGGGGTTCCTCCTGGCTGTGCACTCAGAAACCACACCTGCTGGGGCTCGGGGGACCCTATGGGATGCCAGGGATTGAACCCAGGTGGGCCATGCACAAGGCAAACGCCCTACCCAGTGGACTATGCTGCGGTTCCACATAACTGTTTTGTAGGTGCCTGGAATGATCTTTCGAACGGCCTGAGCGCTCTCTGTTCCATCAGCCTGTTCTCTGTTCCGAGACATCCGCCGTGGGCAGGAGGTCACGGGGCTAGTGCGCTGGAAGGGCGGACAGTTGAGTTTGGTTTTGTGAATTTAAGCGCTTGAAAACGGCCTACGTTTCCACACTCCCCAAATGAAATTTTGAACTTCATTTCTTTTTCCTAGGGCTGTGCTACCCTACGTTGCCTTCCCCGATTGTTAACGGAGACTAGGGGAGACGGAATTTTCCTTTCCCCTTTTAACTCTCTTCAAAGAAAGAAGAAGCAGTGGAAACCAGCACGGACAGGAGAAGTGCCGAGCGGGAGAAACAGCCACGCGAGTGCCGTCTCGACAGAGCCGACGCTTCCGCCCCGACGCTGTGTCCACCCAGGAACGCAGCCTCCCCACACGCGGCCTTCCAGCTTTGGTTTTTAAAAAATTCCTCTTTCCAAGAGAATCCCCAAATCTGAACATCTGTATGAAATTTCTAGATTTAAAAAATATATATTGGAAAATTTTCTTCCCCTTCCCCCCCCCCCGCATAACTTGTGCTCAAAGTGTGTCCCACGGTGGTGTCAGGGAATAAAGGTCCCACTTCACAACCTTCTTCCGGGTTCTTTCCGACAACCTACGGGTGCTTCAGTCAACAGCAACGATCACAGCATCACATCAGTTCACTAGAGCCAGCAACTGCTAGAATGGAAAGATTCCGGTCAGCACTCACTTCTCGGGACACGTTTCGCTGTCTGTGAGCCTAGGGGACGCTACGGGGGGTCCTCCCTGTATGAGCAAGGCCCCGGGGGCTGCTCTCAGTCAGCAGAACAGAACCACCGGTCCTGAGATCAACCCACACGACCTCTTGGTCAGCAGAGAGGCTGTCCCAGGCTCCCTCCCCACCGCGAGATTCCCTCTGCTCTTTCCTCCCTAATTCTTCCTTTTTTGTTATCCCTTGGGTTTTTCCTTGGCTGTCCATGAGCCGTGCATCATCCTCTTTCAGCTCCCGCCATTCCCAACCTGGAACTTCACCTGCTGGCAAAGATGAGATGTTGCAGAGAAGGCGAAGAACAGACCACCCAGTGGGGCGAATTACCTCTGTGCCCCCCGGCCATGGTGATGCTCCTTTTTAATATTCCTGAATGTGGGATTTTTCTTCTACTTGGACAGCGGGTATTTGCTTATATTCTTGATGAAGATGTCGATTGTTTTGCCGACGTGGAAAACTTCGGGGCATTAATTCTTCAAATGTTAACATATTGCATTTTCTGCCTCTCTCCTCCATTTGGAACTCTAATTGTGTGTATTTGAATGCTTGTTATTTCCCACAGATCATTGCAGCTTTGTTCAATTATTTTCGATATGTGTCTTCTCTTCTCCAGCTCTATTTTTCAATTCTATCACCAGGGGACTGATTTCTATATTTAAGATTTTCTAGTCTTCTGTTTGAATTTCAGATACGATATATCTCAGTTCCAGAATCTCAATGTGCCTCTTGTTTATTTCTCTCTCGAGGTTTCCTATCGTGATCACTGGGTCCAGCGTTTCCGTTACATCCTTCAATACATACAACAGTTACTTTTGGACGACTTATTAATTGAAAAATTGGAGTGATGTTCTCATATCTTCCTGCTATTTTACCCAATTAGAGGTCGTCAAAAATACAAGAGCCAAATAATAAAGATTTCAGGTTCGGTGGATAAGCCGATCTCTGTTGCTACAATTCAACTCAGCCAAAGAAATACAATAGCCACAGGCAACACGCAAACAGTCGAGAATGACTCGTGAAACTTTATTCAAAAAAACAGGTGGTCAGACCACGGAGGAGCTGGTCAGACCCTGTTCTAAATCATGGTTCAGAAATTTCTCTTCTACAAGCAGCAGACAGTTTTTAGTGTAAGGCAGAGTTGTCAGTTGACTCATTTTGGACTAAATCGTGTTTTCTTCCTTCAGACAAGAGTTGAGCTTGATTCTGGAAGCACTTAAATAATTGGCGTATGCACTTAGACATATCAAGCTAATTTTGATCATTTTGGGGAGCCAGTCAACTTCAGAAAAAGCCACAGACCGAAGGACCCAGCCTTGTTACAGGACCGGATTGGCTAAGCTTTCAAAAACGAGGTTTAGACCTTGCCAATGTTATACAGTGCTATTATATATAGTATATACAATGTATATGCATATTAGCTTTGTTAAATACTTGAAAGACGATCTTAGATCAGAGTCGGACCTTTCTCTGTAGCCTGGAGGAGTGATGAGTCTCCTCCAGGGAGCTCAGAGACCCAAAACACTTCGCTGCCTACCCACACATTGGCATTTGCAGGGCCCGTACTCACTTCTGCTCCTGTGTTTGCAAGCTGACCGGAGGGCAAGGCATGTTCCTTGTTTCTTCGATGTCGGTAGATATCAAGGTCTGATCGTTTGATTTCTGTAGGGGCCAAACCCCGAACCTCTCTTAGGTCGAACACTTGAGGGAAGCATCAGAGACACTTAACCTTATGCGGAACCCAGGGTGGCTGAGCCTCGAGGGGACCCACATGCTCCACACTCGGGGGGGGGGGGGGTCTACACTCTCCGGGAGCTCGCCCGGTGGCCTCGAGGGATATGGTACGTACGCTGCTCTGAAAGGCAAATACAGCCAAAGAAAATAGGACAGGTCTCTCCGGCACAGCTGCGGGCACTGAGGAGTCTCCAAACTCTGAGCTGAGTGCTTGCTGCTCCCTGGTTCACACACAGACACACACAGACACACACAGACACACACACACATACAGACACACACAGACACACACAGACACACACACACACAGACACACACACACACACACACACACACACCCCTACCAACCCACAAAGCCTCACCAGCCTTGCTGTTTCCTCACTTGAATTGGCTCTTGAGAAAATTCTGCTCCCAAGGGCTGTGCTCCCCAATTCCAGGAACATAAAGGGAGTTGGCCAGGCGTTCACATATTTCGGAGCATGGAACATAAAAGCAGGTTAATCCAACCCTCTTAGGCACGACCCCGCGTCTCTCGGAAAGCCGTGGGCCCACTCAGATCCCTCTAACCCGCCTTGGGCTGAAGCACGGCAGGCCCTAGGAGCAACGGGATGAAGGGTCGCTAAGCCCGGACACGCGACACCGCGGAAACGGCCAGAGAGATGCGAGTCTTTGGCCTGCCAGGGGCTGACGCTCGCACCAGTGAGCCCAGCTGCCGGGGGCTTGCCTGGTCTCCTGGCAAACTCTCGGGCCTCGGGCGTCCCTGCTTCCTCTCCAGGTGACGCCCTCCCTGCCTACAGGCAGCGGCCAACTAGGAATGACCTCAGAGGAACCAGACACGCACAGCCACGGACACGTGCAACTCCCAGAGGGGCTGAGGGGGCCACTCTGCCGGCTCCACGCGCCTCTGATCGCTGGGAGTTAACTGCAGGGGGAGGGGTGGGGGAGGGAGGCGCCCGCGCTGCCAAACCTCTGTGCTCGGCCCAGGCTTCCCTCTGGAAGACAGTGACGTGTCACGAAAGAGCAGCAGAAGGAAGGGGGGCACAGAAGAGTAACCAGAGAGAGGCCGGCTGCGGAGGGACAGGCGAGGCCCGCCTCCCTGCTGGGGAGAGGGAGGGTGGGACTCGGGGGCAGAGAGAGCACTGGAGATGGCAGAGGGAGTCCCGAGCAGAGCAAGGGAGGGGGACGGCCAGGACTGGGGCTGCCTGCTACCCGCAGGGGCTACTCCGGGATCGGCCCTCGCAGCCAGGGGGCGCTCTGGAAGATGGTGTGAGGCAGTGGGCGGTGACCGAGAGGCCACACCCGGAGGCGTGGGCAGAATGTCCTGCATACACACCCGGATGTTACTGTTGCTCAATGGTGCATCTTGCCCAGGACGAGCAATTAAGGAAAATGGATATATCAATAAATACATGGATTTACCAATCAATAAGAAATAAATGGATATGTCAATCTATAAAATAAAATGGGTAATAGCAGCTGAGAGACTCCAGGGTCAGAGGTCGGCACGCCGGCCCCACGCTGGGTATGCTCTTCCCGGACGAGCCTCACCCATGAAGGAACCGACAGAGGAACCTGTCGGGACCCGTGCGGGACCCGTGCGGGACCCGTGGCTGAGATCTCCAAGCCTGCTCGGATAGGGACTGGGCCTCCTCCACCCAGATCCCCAGTTTTCTAGTAGCTCGGCATTCACACCCACAAACTTCCCCCACCCCACCCTGGCGCCACGTAATCTCATCAACGGCCAGACCCAGAGGCTATAAAACAAAGTTTCCAGAAGAGAGCGACGCAATTTTTCCTGGAGTGCACAGCCGCATTTGCGGCTGAGTGACCTCTTTAGTTTTATTTCCCCCCGCATGGCAGATCCTGGCAAGCTACTGTGACATATTTGATATGCCAAAAATAGTAACAAAAAATGTGCTCTTCATGTTCCTAGAGCAAGCAGACACCATCGGGTGACACTGGTATGCAACAGGGACAAATGAAGACGTTACTGGCGCCCACTCTAGCAAACTGATAAACAACGGGATGACAGTGACGTTTTGCTTTGTGTTTTAGGTTCAGGGGTTTGGGGGAGGGGCGAGGTGGAGGGGTTGGGCCTCACCTGGAGGTCCTCAGGGTTTACTCCTGGCTCTGCCCTCGAGGGTCACTCCTGGTGGAACCCAGGGGGCCACAGGTGGTGCCAGAGACGGAACCCAGGGCTTGGTGAAAAGCAAGCACCTTCCTGATGCACCATCTCTCCGGCCCAGAATAATGTTCCTTATTTCTGCCTCAGTGGCCAGTGAAACTTTTCTCTTAGGTTCTTTGGCCTGTAGGTGTAAGGAATGAAGTTTGAGGCACCCTGGTCGACCATTCGGAGTTACCTCCCCCGGGGAACGAGGAGGCCCGGGTGCCCGTCCTTTGAAAGTTTCATTGCCTCATTGTTGGCCGGTTGACTTGAAGTCACCAAGGGCATGAAGTGTGCGAGGCACACAAACAGTCAAATCAAACTCGCATCACCAGCAGACGTCACGTGAGCACTGGAGAGCACGCACGGAAGAGTGAACAGGTGATCCTAGAGGCGTCTGGGACCAGACGTGGCTGAGGAGGGCGCTCTAGGCCTTGCCCTCTCTCCCATACACCCCCGACCCTTCCTGCTTGCTCTCTGTATGGGGGGGGGGCATCTGGGAGCTGGATGAACAGCCCCTCCCCTCATCCAGGGGTCACTGCCCTGGAAGCATAAAAGAGAGGGACCCTCCTCGGAGCCCAGAACCCAGGCACTCAAGGGCCAAACACAAGAGCTTCCGCCCACTGGGGACAGCGCTGGGATGAGGAGAGGCAGCCCTGAGCGAGCACTGGAGCCCTGAGCTGGGGTCTGACCTCCGGATGGGAGGCGACGGGACAATGGGATTTTGCAGATGGGATTAAGATTCGGGGGTCTTAAAGGAGGGAGATTATCCTGGATGAGCTGGTGGGCCGGTCATCACAGGAAGTTGAAAACCAGAGAAATAGCCGGAGAGAAGTGAGGAAAGGAGAGGTGGGGGCAAGTTGGCCCAGGAGAGGGTCTCACAGGAGGAGGACGAGGAGGAAAAAGGGGGAGTAGGAGAAGGAGGAGGAGGAGGGGGAGGAAGGAGGAAGAGAAGGAAAGGAGGAGGAGAAGGGGAGGAGATGGAGGGAGAGAGGGAAGAGGAGGAGGAGGAGGGAGGAAGAGGAGGGGGAGAAGGAGGAGGGGGAGGAAGAAGGGGAGGAATGGGGAGGAGGAAGAAGGGAGGAGGAGGAGAAGGGGAGGAAAAGGAGGAGGAGAAGGAAGGGGAGGGGGAGGAGAAGGAGGAGGAGGAGGATGAGGAGGGCCCAAGGACTGACCCACAAAGATGGGGCCTCACCCCCAGGGCCCGCCTCACCCCAGACTCCACAAAGACGCAGCCCTTCTTCTCCTTCTCCTTCTCTCCCCTTCTCCTCCTTCTCCTTCTTTCCTTCTTCTTCTCCTCCTTCTCCTTCTCTTTCTCCTCTCCTTCCCCTTCTCCTCCTCCTTCTCTCCTTCTCCTTCTCTTTCTCCTTCTCCTTCTTCTTTTATCCTTCTCCTTCTCCTCCTTCTCCTTTTCCTTCTTTCTCCTTCTCCTCCTTCTCCTTCTCTCCTCCTTCTCCTTTTCCTTCTCTCCTTCCCCATCCCCTTCTCCTCCTCCTCCTCCTCCTCCTCCTCCTCCTCTTCTCTTCCTCTCCTTCTCTCCTCTTCTCCTCCTCTCCTTCTCTCCTTCTCCACCCCAGCACTGGTGGGACCCGAGCTCAGCCCCTCCCGTAGGTGAGACTTCTCTCCACTTCCCACGGCCCGGACACCGAGTCTCAGGTTATGAAACTGGCCTGAGCTCCACTGCCAGCTGCCTGTTGGCTGCCAGCGTTGGCTCATCTCACCTCTGCCCTTCCCTGCTCGGGGGCACCCACAGAGACCCTCCCTGGCACTCACTGCCCCCTGCCCACAATCGCTAGGTTCCAACTGTCCCCACGAGTGCCAGCAGCTGTGGACACGCCCATGAGTTCCGCTTTCTTTGTAATGACAGAAGCCGGGGGACTCCCAAATGCTGGGGGGGGGGGGGCTGGGGCCACCGTGGCCATGCTCAGCCATGCGGGTGGGAATTCCAGGGCCACCCCTGGAGCACTGCCCTGGCCCTGAGATGCTGGGTGCCAGCCCCCCGCCCCCCGCACGGTGTTTGGGGGCTCCCAAGGCTGCATCTGGTGGCACTCGGCATGGGGCTGTGTCGAGGTTGAACTCACGTCCCGGCCCTCGCAAAGCCTGTGCTCCTGAGCACTGCATAACGGAGCTCCCGCTGCTCGCCAAGGCAGGAGGGGAGACGCGTGTGCAGTCACCACCTCCGGCCTGCACCGCGAGAGCCTCCTGCCCCCGTCCGGCCACGCTGAAGCGGCCGTGCCAATCCAGCCGGGCACCAGGGAGGCATTTGCAGGAACGAGGCGAGAGCTGGCTTTTAGCAAACCTTTCGCCAAAGTCCTGGCTCTGCAATTCTCCGAGTTTAGCATATTTCCCTGGTGTCACAGTAAGGATTCTTTGATCACAGGCGAAAGGAAGAGGCTCTCACTTCAGCAGAAAAAGAGATTCCCCGGAAGGCTGTGAGGTCGCTCGGGGGAGGGCAGGAGCGGCAGCTGAGACGTGAAGGGACCGGGGGCGGCGGAGGGTCTGGCCCGAGGAGCCGGCATCTGTCTTAGCAGTCGGCTGTACCAACCGCTGTGCTAAAGCGGCTCCAGCCTGCATCCTCCTTTCTCCTGGTCTGCATCACTCTAGGCGGCATCTGCTATGATGGTTCAAATATCCTCCCCCCCCGCCGCCACCCCCCAACCCCCGCAATCCAATCCCGGTCTAGAAAATTCTTGTATTGATTTCCTGATCCCCACTGCGATGGTGTTATGAGGTGGGACGTCGGGGGGTGGATCAGAGCTGGAGGCTCTTGAACGGGGTCCGGCAGCTGGTCGCCAGGACCACAGGCTCCCACTACGGTGACCCGCCTCCCACAGGGGACATCGGTGCTGCAGGGCCACCGCCCGGCTGGTATTTTTTTCTGCAGCAGGAAGGACTAAGGCAGCGTGTGACCCTCGGGAGGGGATCCAAGGGACCCCAATGCCCCCCCCCCGGCTTGATTTGCTGTTTCTCCAAGCCCCAAAGCAGGGGCGCTAGAGACTATTGATGGGGGCCTGGCTCCTGCGGGGCGGGGACGTTGGCTGGCCGGGCACAGATCACCCGAGCCTGTGGCAGCCTCCACGGGCCGCTCAGAGTCCCGCTCTCAGCTGCGGGCAGGGCAGGAGGCTGCGCTGTCTCCAGGGCACTCAGAGTCGCAGCCGCAGAAGCCTCTTCTCTCCGCCTCTTACCTCAGTCCCCTTCTCTACCGAGCCTTTTCTTTTCCTTTCTTTCTTTTTTTTTCTTTCCGGAGTGGTATTTAGATCTCAGCGGAACAGAGCGGGAAGACAAGCCCTTGCTGAGACATCCGTCACAGAAATGAGGAGCAGCTATGACAAATTGAAATGCCAGCATTATTAGTGGTTTTGCTGGAAGCTGTTTGATACCAATTTAAAGATAAAACAAGAAATGGGACAGATTTGCCCTCCGAAGGGGGAAGGAAGACGGGGGATAATGGGCTAAAATTAAAGCCAGGGGAAGGGAGAGGGAACTTCGAGGCCAAGTGTCCCAGATGACAGAAGTCTGGAGGCCTCCCTGGAGCAGGTGTTGACATGTCTGAGAGAAGGGGCCTGAGCCGGGGAGAACGCTCGGGCAGGGGACTTCCGGGTTCCACACTCGGGTTCCGCCTCCCTGGGCTGTTGAGAAATTCAGCTCTGGAGCAGCCTGGCTGGTTTGCGCTCTTCTCTGCTCCACACTCATCAGTAAGTGGCCCTCCCCAAACTGGGGAGCACTCGAGGTTGAGAAGAGAGGGTGGAGGCTACATGGTCTTAGAAAGACAACTTCCTGTGGCTGGAGCGGTAGCAAACAGGGAGGGCGTTTGCCTTGCATGCGGCTGACCCGGGTTCGATTCCCAGCATCCATATGGTCCCCTGAGCACCTCCAGGAGTAATTCCTGAGTGCAGAGCCAGGAGGAACCCCTGAGCATCGCTGGGTGTGACCCAAAAACGAAAAAAAAAAGGAAGACAACTTCCATGTTAAATTTTTTAAGCATTCATGCATTTCTCCGTTGAGTGGGGAAGCTGGCCCGGGAGGTTTTCTCACAGTCGGATTTTCAGCAGTTTTTAAGAGTGAAGATCTAATTACTTTGGGATGAACTCCCTCTGCTCGGGGCCCGGCGTTACATAAGGTGGACGCCAGAATCTACCACTGGGTGTATGTGCCCACGAAGACAAAGGGACCTGCTAAGGAGAGGGGGGCCATGGATGGTGGGGATCAAGGCCTGTACCCCAAAGTTCATCTCTGCAGGTCCCAAGCCTCAGTGCCTCTGTCACCTCCTGAGTCTAATCACCAAAGTCTGACATGAGCTGAAATCGGAGGTGTCAGTTACGCAGGGCAGTGTCCATGCGCCCAGAGATCTAGAACAATCAATCCCGTATCTCATAAGAAAAGAGGGTGTTCTTGGAATAGCTAGATAATAATGCTAGATAATAAGCTCGAGGGGTGTGCGGGAACAGTCTCCTCACTGAGGCATCACAGAAACGGCTTGCTGGGGTATCATTACAAAAAGGATGAAGTCACTCTTCCCCCTCTGTTCTGCTAGAGTTCTAAGTCACTGGGTCTGGAACACAATCGTAATCACAGTTTTTATTCTGGGTTCCAAACCCTCACACCACCCATCCAGATTTTAGGAGCCATCTCTTTGGGGAATAGGGGAAAGCAGATAGAGGGAAATCTTTTAAATCCAGGTATCATTTTAAAAGAGCTACAGAAGGGGGCTGGAGTGATAGAGTGGGTAGGACATTTGCCTTGCATGCGGTCAACCCATAGATCCCAGTATCCTATATGGTCCCCCGAGCACAGGCAGGAGTAATTCCTGAGTGCAGAGCCCAGAATAACCCCTGTGCATCGCTGGGTGTGACCCAAAAAGCAAAAAACAAAAACAAAAACAAAAAAAAAACGAGCTACAGAGAAATTTTATTTATTTTTTATTTTTTTATGTTTTGCTTTTTGGGTCACACCCGGCGATGCACAGGGGTTACTCCTGGCTCTGCACTCAGGAATTACTCCTGGCGGTGCTCAGGGGACCATATGGGATGCTGGGATTTGAACCCGGGTCAGCCGCGTGCAAGGCAAACGCCCTACCCGCTGTGCTATCTCTCCAGCCCCCTACAGAGAAATTTTAAATACTTTGTCTTAATATCATGAACATCCATTTATATGTTGCTCTTGATCTCGGTTGATCAGAATCCCTCCTCAGCCTTCCAACATTAAGTCTGACTAGAGGGTCTTTCTCTCCAGCAGAGGTCAGCCAACTATACTCCAGGGGCCAAATCTGGCCCACTAGCAGTCCTTGTCAATAAAGTTTTATTGTAACCTCACTCATTCATTTTGCCCGCAGCTTTCACTCTACAACTGTGTTAAGTAGTTGCTATGGAGACCCTGTGCCACGTGAAGCCAGAGACACTCCTTTGAGCTCCCAATCCCTCCTCTCCCGTAGCTAGAGTCTCCTCCCCTGTTGTGTCTGACCCAGCCGGGAATTTCAAGATCCCTGGGAAAGATTCTCCCAGCAGCAGCAGCTCTCCAGATGCCCCGATAACATTTTCCAGCACAAACAGCTCCTCGGAATAACTTTCAAGTCTGGCTTTCACAGTAGGTTTCCAAAGCATTAACTTAGTTTTCATAGAAACAGCTCTTTTTCTTACCGCACTCATTTTTCATCAGTTTACATAATATTCCACTAAATAATGTAATTACAGGAACAAGGGCAGCTGGCAGAGCAGGCCCGGGAACAAATACAAGTGACTCTTAGCAAGCAGATATCTCAGCGAGTTAAGGGGCAGGGAAGGCTGCCTGCAACAGTCATGTCCCCGAAACCATGGGCACCTGGGAACACAGGTTTGAAAGGGACGGTCAGTGGGTCTGGTAAGTGGGGGTCACTCAGGTAAGGTGCTCCTGTCCACCTCCCCTTCCCTGGGCATGCCTCACACCCATGTGCTCACTGTTCTGTCGTGGCTCTGAGATGGCATCTTCCCTCAGTTGGCAGGGGTCAAAGAGCAGCAATGAGCAGGTTTGGGTAGACCAGATGTCTCCACAAGCTAGCGTAATCATGAACACTTGGTCTGTCATCTAAATTTTTTTTTCGTTTTCTTTCTTGGATAAATAATTGACCAGAAGTAAGGACTGCTCCCAAGACTCATTGTAAAATGGTAGGCACCCCCCCCCAAAAAAAAACCAAATCTGAATCTGGGGGGCTCTCACCAAGGAATGAGTTACCTGCTGTTGAGCCATGACAGAAGGGCTGGACTTTACGGGGGGTTGCGACTGCGGGGGAGGGGGGGAGGAAAGGGGTCCAAATCCTGCAAGCAGCTGCCAAGCCGGTGGGCAGGTCTCATTCTCTGATGCCCGGATAAAGGTGGTGGGTGTAAGCCAAGAGGGTCATTAGCCATTAGCAGTCTGCCATCCGCATCACTCTTGTATCGAGCAGAAATGAGAAACTAGCCTGTCTGCTGGCCAGTGAAATATTAATAATGCACACAACATCTCTCACTGGGCTGACACCACGGAGGCGAAGCTTCTGGGGCTCCAGCCATTTGCATGCCAGAGGCACCATTTTATTTTTTTTTTGCAGGCAATCTGTAACATTACGTGGTTCCTATTTATCCTTAAAGAAACTCATTTTGAACCTAAATAGATGTTAGTGGCCAAGGAAACTTGCATTCCTGCTGTCAATGGGAAACCAATATCAGGAGTAATACATACAAGTTAACTGGGGGGAGAGTACCATTAATATCCAACAATTATTAAGAACCTTTTCTAGACCAGGCTTTCTAAGAACTCCCATGCATTAATTATTTTAATCTCGGCTTGCATGTGCTTACACACAGGGACGTTACTTATGAAATGCATGCCGTTATTATCTGCTTCCCACAGAGGAGGGACTCGGGCCCTGAGGATTTGAGTAACAGGCACAAGTTCTGAATCACAGTGAGGATTGTTATCTCGGTGGGCCTCGCTCCAGGCCCCTCATTCTTAACTACCGTATTTTGCAAACAATGTTTCTAAAAATCTAGATAGACCCGCTTTGGCTGCTGCAGGCTCTCCGCCTGAGGCAGGGTCCGTCCCTTTCCACTCAAAAGAGAGCTTAGCAAGCGTTAGAGACTTGTTAAAGATGCTTTAGTTTAAACGTGGAGGTTCTCGTTGGCATCAGAAGGATTGAGGGGGAATTCGAAAGGGAATCACTTTGTTCTCCAAGCGATTTCACCCTCCTTCCTGACCGCGCATTTCCCCCTGAAAGCCAGGGCTAGCAACCCCCTTGGTGGTGGGGTGGGGGGAGGTCCTGAGCTAAGGGAGGAGTGAGCCCACCTACGTCCCAGCAGCCTTTGCTCCATTGGCTCTCCAGGCTCGGAAGGCAGAGCTGAGCGCTCGGGGGATATCCACGCAGCTGGTGGTGTTTCTCCTGCCCTGATAATCCAGTCTCGGGCGGCCCTGAGAAACCACATTTTATCTACACTGATTCTTCGGGCACAGCGCATAGGACCACGGTGAACTGACCCCGGGCTGGAGCAATCGGATTCCTTTCCAGATATTTGTCAGCCGGGTGCTCCAGCTGTGTCTGTACCTGCCCCCAGCTGAGGCAGCACGGATACCAGGGGTGGGAGAGGGCCTTTAAAAGATGCATGAAGGGGCTGGAGCGATAGCACAGCGGGTAGGGCGTTTGCCTTGCACGCGGCCGACCCGGGTTCGAATCCCAGCATCCCATATGGTTCCCCTGAGCACAGCTAGGGGTAATTCCTGAGTGCAGAGCCAGGAGTAACCCCTGTGCATCGCCGGGTGTGACCCATAAAAGCCCCCGCCCCAAAAAATTTTAAGATGCATTAAAAAAAAAGATAAAAAGCCTCTTTACAAAGAACAAGGGCAGGTGGGCCCACGAGGAGAAACAAAGGCAGGCAAGGAAGGTTGACCTGCCAGCCCTGGGCCGCTCTAAGGAAGGCCAACGGACATGCCTCCCTGCGTAGCTTGGCCCCAGTCCATCTTAATTCCAAGCACAACTGACTTAGCAGCTTAGCAAGAGGCATTTTCTTCGGAGCGGGCCACCAGGCCATCCTCCGCAGAATCTGCCCTCTCAGCTACTAGCGTGCTTTTAAAGTAGGGAGCGGGGTGGGAAGGGGAAACAGACACCCCCCAGAACTCGGTATTCTCAGGCCTGGTATTCCCAGTAGAAAGAGGGATGGGAGAATCACTGGGAACCAGCCTAAATTAACCGGCGTTAATGGGGGAGGCTAGGAGGAGGCTTTGGGGGGGAGGCCGGTGGGCCAGACCTGCGGTGTTTGGGGGCGACTCCCAGCTCTGGGCTCAGCTGCTGTTGCTTCTGGCTGTGCTAGGTGCTAGGGATCGACGCTCAGGTGAGCGCCTTAATCCCCGTGCTACCTCTCTGGCCCAAGGCAGGGAGTTGCGGGAAGCGTTCGACCTGAGTCATTCCCTGCAATCAATGATCCTTCCCCGGAAGTGACCCTAGGTTACAGAGAGGTCCGAGACCTTTGGGAGACCAGGCGTCTAAGAGCGGATTTCCAGAGTTTCCATCTTCAGGCCACACCCAGAGCCCACCCCATTGTGACCAAAGGTCTTCCAAGGCACCCAGACCAACACCCGATAGTCACAGCATCAATGGCTCCTTTGTCACCAAATGTTTGCTGCTAATTAGAATCCCCACCCCCGAGTTACAGTGACCAAGTTCTCTACAGCGGGCTGACTGCCGGGAAAACAAAAGGCCACGACGAGGTCCTGTGATTTCTTTTCATCCCCCACCCCGCTCCGCTTGTCAGCTGCAGATGCCCGGGAGGTCAGTGCTGAGAGGGGGGTTGTGACCCCCACGGCCCCTGCACCCCGCCTGTTGGTGCCAATCAGCAGTAGTGCCTGCGGGAACCTGCTCCACCCAGTCCACCAGCAGGCGGAGCACGGGGGGCTGGTCAGAAGGCAGAGGGCTGAGACTGGGCTCAGATCAAGGAGCTGCCTGGCATGGCAGGTGGGTCGTGCCGGGTGGGTAGTGGGCTTGCTGGCACCTGAGCAATGCCCCCAGAAGAGAGAGCCGTGCCCCCTGGGGAGCGGCTGGTGGACAGGTCCCCTCCGGGGGGGTCACTGCATAGGCTGCTGGTGGGAAGAGCGGGATCCCAGAGCTGCCGCAGGAACAAACGCCGCGAGCAGCTGGCCAGGGGCTGTCGGCCAGTCCCCAAGAACCGGAGACACGGTGCCGGTGCCACCACCCGTGGCTCTTGCTTGGACCCGGCTCCGTGAACTCAAATCACAGCACCGGTGTCAATGTGTGCAAAACACAAAGTTGGAGAGACGGGGCAACAGAGCTGGGGCACTGGGTGGGGGCCCAGGGGGCGGGCGAGGCGACCAAGGGGGCCCACGGGCAGGGTGCTGACGCCCGCTAAGGCTCCGCGGGGCCCCTGCCCACCTCCCTGAGCACAGGGGGCGGGGGAAGCTTGGGGGCCTCTTGGCAGGGAAGCCCCGCAAGTTGCTGGGGAGCTCCACGCCTCTGGGGGCACAGAGCTTGGGTTTCTCTCGGGCACACTCCAGAGAACCTGCACCCACGACTGCCACGTCTTCCTCCCCAGGCCGGCGCTCCTGGCTCATTTTAGGCACTGGGGACCAGTTTCTGGGGCGGTACTTCCGGCTGCTGGGACCAATCACTGAGCGCCTGTGGTCGGTGGACGTGATTGGCATCGGGATTCGCCATGATATCTAAGAGGCGGCGGCAGAGAGGATTCTGGGATCAACAGTCCTTCGAGCAATGCAAACGCCAGGAGGAAGTTGCGTCACTTCCTCTTCCGCCCCAGTGAATGGTGATGCTGGGCGCGGGGCAGGCGTGTGGGAAGAAGGGAAACCTGACCGGGACTTTGGGGCTCCAAAGCATCGGCCTGACACCCCGAACGCTCGGGCCCAGGGCTGCGGCCGGGGGGCGCTGGGGGGCTCCTGGTGATCCTTTCAGCCTTTTCAGGGCCGCTGAGCTTTCCCACGACCCGCCCTCTAAGAGTGACCCGGGGCCAGGGGTGGGGGGGGGGGGCGTTGCAGACATGCAATTATAACGCCCATTTCTCTGGATTTCATTTTTGCACGTCAAAGACTCTGGTCAGCCCCACTGTTGTTTTTTTTTTTTTTTTTTATAAAAAGACTGACGCCTTGTAATGATTGAAATGAATCAGAGACGTTCTCAACCCTTGGAATGCGTTACAGAACAAGCCGTTTGCTGAGTCTGCTTCGGCCAAATCAATTTAGGGGTTGCGAGGGAAAGAAAGCAAACAGAAAGGAGAGGAATGCCCGCCCCTGCCTACTGCCCACTTGCACGGAACGGACAGCTGTGTCCTTCTGCATGGCCCCAATTCCCCCTTGGATCCCTGGTTTCTGATGATGCAACAGAATGGTCTAATGAAGAGATCATCGGCAAGGCATGGTCTAATCATCGTAGCGAACAAATCCAGAAGTGCATTTTACAGTATTGCAAACACCGTTTTAAAAGTGTGGCTGGTAAGGAGAACCTGCAAATAATGTGCCCCCCCCTACGCCCCCCCAACCACCACTGTTTCTAAGATAAAAGAAAAAGAAATGAGATGTCGAGGTATTCATTCGCATTTCAGATCAGAACCCAATTTCTTTTCAGAAACCCTTTTAAACAACTTTCTTAGGCTGAAGAGACAGTACTATAGGGGTTAAAGTGCTTTTCTTGGATGCAGCTCACACGGGTTCCATCCCAGCACCATTTATGATCCCCAAGCACCACCAGGAGTGATCCTGGAGCACAGAGCCAGGAGTGAGGCCTGAGCACCACCAGACATAATCCCCAAAGGAACAAACAAACAAAAAAAAGCAAAGCAAAATTTCTCCCTAAAAAGTAAAGGATAATCACTTTGATCAAAGAATTTCAGGAAGCAAAAATACTGGTTACACACAGGCTGGGATTAGATGAGAACAAGGGAGGGAGAAAGAGAGAGAGAGAGATGAGGAACAAATACCCCACAGAGGAGACAGTCCTGGAGGAAACAGGAGTTTCCAAGCACTCGGGGAAAGGGGCACCTCGTCAGTAACTGATCAGTCACCAGACCACTTACATGTATATTCCATTGATTTAAGGTGTTCTCGATGGATTCGAAATATGCTTTTGTTTAAAATGTTAAACTAGGGGCTGGAGAGATGGTGCATCAGGTGGGGGTCTTGCCATGCACACAAGGCAACCTGCGTTCTGTTCCCAAGTCTCATATGGTTCCCTGGGCCCCACCAGGAGTGAAACCTTGACATCGCGCCATGAGTGAGCGCTGAGCATAGCCGGATCCAAAACCAAAACAGCAGACAGAGTGCAACAAAAAACAGTCGCCACAAAGGAAGTCCCGGTTTTCCATGTTAGAGAAGGTTCATGGTGTTCACGAGCTCTGAGGACATTTTGAACCGAGTCCTACGGCTCAATCTCTCAAACCTGTTGGAATTGATCTCCTCTGAGGGAGATTCTTCTTCCGTTCTTATTCCGAAACCTCAGCCCTTGCAACAAGGTCCTTGCTCCTCACTGCAGAGCAGCCCCTCCTGCCGCACCCCCCAACCCCCAGCCAACTGAGACTCATCTTTGATAGAGATTTCAGTATTGCCTTCACCGGGAGGGAGGGAGCCCGCGTTTCCGGAGACGGGCGCACACGTTCCTCCTTCCCTCTGACCTAGTTCTGGCCAGCGCCCCCATCCAAACAGGAAGCGAAATCTGAACTTGCCATCCATTATTTACTAGGATGAAGCCGGAATTCAGACTGCAGTGAGGAGCAATGAGGAAAATATTGAAGCTCAGCAAAGCTTCAGACATCTCGAAGGCTGTTTCTGGAGGAGTCGCAGCTAATGTGGACACAGGTATTAGGAGTGAAGTGGGGAGCGATGAGAGGTTAATGGAGGCGGCCCTAGCTGGGTGACCACGGAAAAGAAATATGCATCCGAGGGAGAAACCTCGCCTCGTGAGCTTGCTTCCAATGCCACTGGATGCCGCTGCTGGTTCCAAGAAGGATTTAACAAACCCCACGCCAATAGCAATTGTAAAATGGAAATAACTCCACAAATCACTGACGTCCTGAAACCGGCATCAAGTAAATGCTCTGAAAAGTTACAAGGCAGTGGATAAATGGCGTTAGACTGCTTTAATAAATTATTCTGATTCATTAGATTGCTTGCAGCTCAATCGTTCTCCCCCCCACACCCCAAATCAACAGATCTCCCCCTCCCCCCCCACACACACATGACTATACATTACACTGTCCAGGAAAATTTGCCAAGCTTCCATCAGTGACATTAAACGTAGGCCGACGCCCAGGGCTTGAAAGTCACCCACTCAGTACATGAATGGCTCAAATAAACAAAATGAAGTGGGGCCGGGTCATCCTGGGATCTGTGAAAATACCACACCCGGGGCCAGGAGCTCAGCCGCGAGACAAGGAAAGCAGAGGCAGGAAGCCGCCGAGCCCCCTGGCTGGCAAACTCCCCCACTGCACCTCAGGGGCCGCCGCTCCCGGCAGATCTCCTCCAGCACGGCTTCACGGGCAAGACACAGAGACACAGACAGCCGATGAGGTTGAACGCTCTGTCTCCCATCCACACAAATATGGCCATCTCGCCACAGGGCCGACGCAGCCCGGAAATCCTCCCAGAAAATGCCCTTGACACATCACATGCTTGCCCGGCCCAGGGCACAGCGGGGAAAACATTTTGGCCACTCAGCAAACAGCCCGGCCTTCACATTAAGGAGCGAGCCTGATCTCCTCTGACCTTTGATATTACTTAGATCTCGTGTTGTACATAAAAAGAGTCCAATGATGTCAAACAGGTTCCAGAAGAGAAGTATTTATTGCTGAATCTAAATCAAAAAATCCATACCTACTATAATGGCACTTCAAAAGAAGATATACTGTATTTACCAGCTCAATCAATACTAAATTAGCTGGGATAAATATTTTCAACTCTACCAGTCTTAAGATGAAGCCTGCTATTTAGAACCCCGTGTCTTGGGAGGGACAAGGAAATGTTTTGCTTATCACGCCGACAGGAAACCCGGGAAAAGAACTTTTTTAGCAAAGCCAAGGCACCTACCCTGAGCTGTTCTCTTTCACAATTCATCTGTTGCCTTGAAACCTACAAAGAGAAGGGAAAAAAAAGAAAAGAGAAAAATAATCAGGAGCTTTTGCAGGGAAAAAAAAACCCAACATCATGAAAGCAAATGGAAAGTCGCTTCTAATCACTTAGGTTCGTGACAGACACAGGATTAATTAATGATGCATTTAAAGCCCCCCGCCCCCTTTCTGCCTGAATAGCTTCTGCAATGTGGATCTGGCAGCATTCTGGAACATAATTCGTCCAAGTCAAGTCTGGAAAGTGGGTAAAGAGAGGGGGACCAGAGGGGACAGGACAGTCAAACCCCGCCCAGGACCAAGGTTCACCCGCATGCATCCACCAAGGCGGACTCCCCCAGGGATACGGGCGGTGGCCACCTGTCACTTGGCCAGTGGGTCCTAGGTCACCGTGCTCTTCTCACGGGAGGACTGGGGAGGCCAGGTGCCAACACGCCCAGCTCAGTTCTGAGAACAGAGACGGAATCTCTGGTCAGTGCACCTGCTAGGCACTATTTCTCCTCGCCTGGCCGCAAAGCGTTTCTTGGAATCAAGGAGGCGTGTGAGAGCGATGATCTCATGTTCACAGCCCCGGCAGGGGAGCCAAAACACCCCTGCCCGAGAGGCGGCGGCACAGTGGGGGGAACAGGGGCAGCCAAGCTGCCCGCCGGCATCACGCCCGCCACGGTCATCCCTGGGGTGCTCTGTGAGTTTCTGGTCTCCTTTGAGGCCCCTGAGTTCCAGCCTCTGATGGCAAACAATGCCCCTCAGATGTGAAAGGATAAGAGAGTTCAGGCGCCCACTTGTGATATATATTTCATATGTTTTGTTTTTCACTTTTTTTATTTTTTGGCATTGAAAGTTCCTTAGACTTTGTTGTCGAACCAAAACAGAACCAGGACTTGTTTCAGCTGGGCCAGAGCCCTGGCCCAACCAGTCCCGCCTCCCTCTGCCCTGGTTTTCCGAAAGCAGCTCTTAAGAAGACGAGCAGAGGGCCCTTGACAGAGAGGACGGCTGGCAGGGCATTTGCCTTCTCTGTGGCTGACCCGGGTTCGATCCCCGGCATTCCACATGTCCCCCCAAGCCTCCTGGCACTGTCAGGAGGAATCCCTGAGCACTGAGCTAGGAGTAACCCCTGAGCATCAGCAAGTGTGGCCCACCCCTTCCTACAGGACTGTCTCATTGCTTCCTTGATGTTGGGAAATCGTCTTTCTCCAACGTGCCCAGACACGCTGTGCACTGGGTCTGGGCAGACGCCGGGCGCAGGGTGACGGGTGCATGGAGAAGCCCCTCCGGGAGACCGCCAAGGGCCGCTCACTTTATTGCCAAATACACATATTTTATAGGGGGTCTCGGCTGAAGAGGATGGCCCAGTCGCAGCAAGTTTAGCATTACTGCCCTATCACCTCCCCAACTCTGCTTTGCCGATGCTACAGTTACGAGTGCAGTTTGGTGACCATTCTTGGGGGGGTTGGGTGAGACTCAAGGCCGGGTACCTGGTGTTTGTAAAATGCGCCCAGACACCCCCTGTGCAGGGACAGGTCTTGTCCGCTCTGGCGCCTTTGCCAGGCTCCACGCCGAAAAGCAGGAAGTATGCAGGACTCGCGACAGCGAGAGAGGAGAAAGCCGTCGAGAAAACGCGAGAGAGAGCCCGGGGGGCAGGGCGCTCGCCGGGCAAGCGGGCAATGCGGGCCTGAGACCCGGCATCACGTCAGCATCCCCCGAACCTCCCCAGGACCCCTGGACGTAGAGGCGGGAGTCAGCCCCGAGCACCGCTGAGTGTACCCCGCACCCAGATAAACAGAAACAAGACTTCCGGGCCAGGGGTCCGACCCCCGACTCCAGGGTAAGTGGTGACCAGAAGGGGGACGCCTCCTCTCTCCCCCTGCCCCCCGCCGCTGCCATCTGAGCCTCGGGAGAGCCAGACCCCGCTGCTGCCGAGAGTGACCGGGAGGCGGCCGTGGGGACGCAGAATCTAGCCCCGGGGCGACCAGCGCCCAGACGGGCAGAAGTCTCCCTCGAGGGCTCCGCTCAGCCTCCCAGGCGCATGGCGTCACCCGCGGACTGACCTGAGGCCCGAACACATTCTGTCTGAGTCCTGTTTCTGGTGGCACCGAGGGGCCCCGCATGGGCCGTCCAGCTGGCCAGCGGCCTCGTGTCCCGCACACGCTCCCGCCACGCCTGATGCCCCCGGAGGACACAGCAACCTGTACAAGATTCCGTGGCGTCGGGCTCTGGTTAGAGGGGACCACGAGGGGTGGACCGAGGCCGGACTGTCCAGGGCGCCACCGCCGGGCCCCAGACGGCAGGTGTGAGGAGTGGGCTCTAGCTGTGTGTGGGCTCTAGCTCACCCACTTTTTTTTTTTTTTGGCTTTTTGGGTCACACCCGGCGATGCTCAGGGGTTCCTCCTGGCTCTGCACTCAGGAATTACTCCTGGTGGTGCTCGGGGGACCATATGGGATGCTGGGAATCAAACCCAGGTTGGCCGCGTGCAAGGCAGACGCCCTCCCCGCTGTGCTATCGCTCCAGCCCCCCTGACCACTTCTTAAGCACTCTGTTGGCAGGAGCACGGGTGCCTGGGCTGGGGGCCGGTGTGTCCCCTCGGGGGAGACAGAGGCAGCAGGGAGTAGAGCTGGGGGCCAGGCAGCCCGGCCCCCTCGCCTGCTGGCCCTCGCAGCCCCGCCTCCCCTCCCGAACCTGGGCCCCCCCGGAATCCCCCCTGCCCGCCGAATCCCAGGCCTCCCCTCCGAGACCCCTCAAGGTGGGGGGTGGGTGGGGGGCGGGACACGTCTATTATTTATTCTAATAATAAACCATCGCCCCGGGCACATTTTTATTCTCCAGATTTAATAAGGTATTTTGTGAACCGAGGCCGGGGAGGGAGGAAACAATCGTGGTTATTAGGAGGGTGATTTCTGTTTGTCTGCCGCAGAAGCAATCACCGCTCCCTTCTGATTGCACCCCAACCCCACCCCGAACTCTCGCTCGCACGGAGGAAACTCTGCCACTCTCCCGAAGAAAGGTCCCCGGGGCCGCGGGGGTGCTGGTCGCAGGATCCACACACACCCCATCCTCTGGTGGCGCCTGGGGGCCGAGTGTGGCCTGAAGCTACCCCCCCCCCAGCCCTGCACACCCAGAGGTGGGGGTTGGGGGGGCGGCTGCCCCCAGCTCCCTTCTGCTCCCTGGACGCGGGTTCTGGAGGCCCCAGGCACCCCAGATCCCGTAAGTGCCCCCCACCTTTTTCTGTTCGACATGGCAAGACCCGAAGATGTGATCGAAGTGGATCCCTTAGTCACCTGCCCCCAGTGAAGTCGAGCCAGCAGGGACACACGGGGAGGGGGTCCTGGGCCACCGTCCGAGCGCCTTCACGGAGACACTCAGGAAGGTGTGGGCATCGCACTGACGGGGACGGCGGGCAGCGGGCACACCGAGGCTCACACCCGCCCGCGCCCTCCCGGCTTCGGGGACCGGACGGACCCCTCCCCGGGACCAGCCCGTGACGCTCAAGCTCCCTTCCACGGTGCAGGGGGGCTGCCCGAGCGCACGGCCCCTGGGAAGTCGCCTCCGTCTTCTCCCCTCGGGGAGGGACGCGCACCCCCGACCCTCGGGGCGGCTCCTTTACCCACCGCCCATGCTGGCAAATGTCTGCCCGGCGCTAAGCAGAGATGCCAGGGCAGGAGCCGCCCCCGGGGGCGAGTACAAGGCTTGGAGGAGTGGCCGGCGCCTCTGCAAGTGTTGTTGGGGGACAGGCACCTTCCCACCCACACCGGAGAGTGTCAGCAGGAAGGACATAGTCCCGCCCCGCCGCAGGAAGGAAATGCAAACCCCCACGCCCACGGGTCCGACCAGCCGCCTCCCTCCCCAGGGCCAACTTTTCTGAGAAGACAGAGGCCTGGCGGCTGGGTGGGGAGGCCAGGGGACGGCGTGGTGACACCCCCTGGTGCCACCCGAGCCTGCAGCCCTCGGCCGGCCCTTCCAGGCCTTTCTCATTCCTGATCTCTGGGCTTTCAAAATGTCACCGCTTAAGAAACGGGGCCGCGCGGGCAGCCGCGGGAGCTTGAGGAGTATTCATTTTCTAATTTTCCAGTTCAGTTGCTGGAAAGGGCTGTCTGGGGGCTGGTTGTTACTGTTGCTCTGTGTGTGTGTGCGCGTGGCTGCATATCTGTGCATGTGTGTGTCTGTATGTGTGTGCATATATATGGTCATGTGTGTATGTACTCTCTGTGTATGTCTGCATGCCTGTGCATAGTTGTCGTGTATGTACATGTCCGTGTTTATGTGTGTACTGTCTGTGCATGTCTGAGTGTATGCATGTCTGTGTGTGCATGTCTGTGTATGTGTATGTATGTCTGTGCATGTGTGTATCTGTACAAGTGTGTTGGGTGTATCTCTGCATGTGTGTGTTTGTGTCTGTGTATGTCTGTGTGTATGTGTGTGTCTGTCTGTGCATGTGTCTATGTGTGCTATGTGTTTCTGTGTGCATGTGTGTGCATGTCTGTGTGTATGTGTGTGTTTGTGTTTGAGTGTGTCTGTGCATGTGTGTGTCTGCGTGTACTATGTGTCTCTGTGTGTATGTATCTGTGTGGGTGCATGTGTGTGTGCATGTCTGTGTGTATGTTTGTGTGTGTCTCTGTATGTGTGTGTCTGCTGTGTGTGCATGTCTGTGCATGTGTGTCTATATGTGTGTTGTGTGTGTATCTGTGTGTACTCGTCTGTGTGGGTGCATGTGCGCGTGCATTGCGTGTTCCCACTCTTCCTGAAAAGCTGAATCGAAGGAGGGCTGGGGGCCATCTGCTTTGTGAGTAACAAGCTCCTAAACCTTAAACTTAAAGAACTGTTCCCGGGAGCGGCAGGTTCCGGAAAGTTCTTGAGCGCTGAGGAGGCGTTCGTGCAAATTGCCGGCAATTGAAGAGGAGAATCTAGGTCATCGGGCTGTTTGCTTTGTCATCATCTGTATTAATTAGACGCCGAGAGTAATGACTGAGCTCGGAGAGCTCTTCAGATTTAAAATAATAATAATAAACCAGCAGAGCACAGCTTACCTTCGCAAGGAAAATATTTTCGCAAACCACATGCCCAAAGAGCCTGAGTGGGGCTGGGGGGGTGGGGGGCTGCAGTGCAGCTCTGCGTCTGCGCCCAGAAACCGTCCCCGGGGAGCCTTATCTGTGCTTAATACTCAAATAAATATTCTCTGCAGGTGCCGGCCGGGAGTGGGGCGTCTCATTCTATCTAAGTGGATCAGGGGACCAGGGCCCTGAGGGACGGACGCCTGGCGCTGGGATCTGGGGACAAGGGTGGACGGCCCAGGGGCCCCTCAGGGGCGAGGAGGGCGAGAGAGGGTGGGGGTCCCCGGCCGACCCTGGGCATCCTGAGGCCCTGCACGTCCACTCCCGCGACCAGCAGAGGACAGGGACGGGGTCGGGGACTCTGGAAACTGGTGTCTCTGACCCCCAGGCCCCGGGCTGGGTGGCTGGGGGGTGGGGCCTCCTGCCAAGGCCCTCAGCCTCCCTGAACTGGATCCCTTGCCCCCCGTATGGTGCCCGAGCCCCCCAGGAGTGACCCCTGATTCCAGAGTCAAGCCCAAAGCCCCAACCCCCTCGGAACACGCACTTGCTTCAGCCCTGCGGCAGCTGGCCAGCACCAGCCCCTCCCGTCCTCTCTGGTGCCCACCCAGCGGTGCCCAGGGGCTGCTCCTGGCTCTGTCCTGGAGCTGACGGCCCGCTGGACCTCTGCCCAGCTGGACGCAGGCTCCCCTCCAGACCTGGGCACCCTGCCCCTGCCAGCGCCGATCCTAGGGCAGGCTCTGTCCCAGGCTGAGCGGGGGCTTCCCACGGGGGTCCGCGCCCCACAGAGGCCTGCTTGCACGCCTCTCTCTGCACTGGGGGCTCCTGCAGTCTGGACAGGTGGGTCCAGCCAGGCCGGGGGCCGCCGCGGCTCCTGTTTCAATCCCTGCAGCGCCATCTGCTGGCCAGTCCCTCTAAGTGCAGGGCAGCCCCTGGAGGCTGGGTCCACCTTGGACCCCGGAGGGCCGAGACCTTTGCCCAGAGCCCAGCACTCTGCAGGACCCCTGAGGAAGGGGCGCCGCATCCCTCCGAGCTCCAGGTCCCCCAGGAGTGCCACGTCTCCCGGGCGGGCGGTCTGAGGTGCTCAGGGTCTGGTCCCGTGAGGTTTGCTCCGTGGCCGGCGATGAACTAGCGACATTCTCAGAATCTGTGATGACCCGGCCCAGCGCGGAGGGCCGGGCTGGCGGCCCACCTGGACAGGAAGCCCCCAGGCTGCCGGCCCTGCCTGCTTCCCCCCACCCCGCCCTTCAGACAACGGGCCGGGCCCAGCACACCCGTCCCACCGGTCTCTGTCCCCTTCTCCCCTTTTACCGCCGGAGACAATTTAGAGGCCCCCGGAGTCTCCCCCAAGGCGGGGCTCTACCCCGGCCTCGCCCAAGGTTCGTGGAGTCTGCCCAGGAGCCCCCCACCCGCCCCCGTAAACTCCTGCTTCTTCACTGCATCCGTCTCTGCCTCTGCCCACACGGCTCAGGGCTCCCTGAGGTATCAGGCCGGGTCTCAGCTCTCCGCTGGCCACTAGGCCTGGACGTGGGAGAGGCCTGTTCCCAGGGCCCTTGCTGGCACCCGGGCTGGACAGAGCAGGGCCATAAGCCTCCTGGCCAGCCACCCGCAGAGGCCGGAGAGCCGGGGCGGGAGCTCTGCCGTTGCCCGGAGGAACCCACCCTCTGCCCATCTTGTGTTCCAACATCCACGGGAGCTTCCAAAGGAGGCCACATAATTATCGCCTATTATTTAAAAAAAAAAAAGTGCTTGAGATAGAAGCTATGGATTATAAATTCATGGTAGATTATGCTTTAATGTTCCCCAAACAGAATAATAATTGCTAAAACTGCTCTGGGTATCAAGCTTCATTGCACTGAACTGCACTCCAAGAATTATTATTTTTCAAATCACTTAGGGTGCCGGAATGGCACATGTCACAGCACCCTGGGGCAGGGTGGGGCTGCCTCCTCCTGGGAGCCCCCCGGGAGCCCCCCAGGGGTGAATATCCGGGCCCGGGAGGGGCCGGGGCTCTAAATTAAGGTGTGATTTGTAAATGCTTCATTAATATTTATTAAATGATTATTAGATGCTCTTACCATCTTTAATAAGATATTATAAAGCCCGTCATTAAAATGCATCGGGAGCGCGTCTGAGCGCGGCCCGGCCCGCGGAGAGGGGTTGCCTGGCTGGGCGATCCTCCTCCCAAAGCTGCTCCGAGACGCGATTAGCGGGAGACGCGGATCAGCAAATCCCGGGGGCGGGCCTGGGCCAGGCGGCAGCACCCCACAGCGCCCGAGCAGCAGCCACCCCCCACGGGCCAGCTCCCGCCCCACGTTTTGTGCCTCTGATCCTTGAGTCTCTGCTGTGGCATGGTCACCTACATGGTGTGTGTGTTCATGAGTGTGTGCACGTGTGTGCATCTGTGTACATGCATGTGTACATGTGTGTGCATGTGTGTATGCATGCATGTGTATGCACATGTGCATGCTGTTTGTGTGTGTGCATGTGTGCATAGGTGTGTGTGCTTGTGTGTGCAAGTACATGTGTGCATATGTATGCATGTGGGTGTCTGTGCACATGTGTATGCATGCACATGAGTGTGTGCATGTGTGTGCATGTGTGCTTTGTATGCACATGCGTGTGAGCATGTGTGCTTTGTGTGCATGTGCGTGTGTGCATGTGTGCTTTGTATGCATATGTGTGTGCATGTGTGCTTTGTGTGCACATGCGTGTGTGCATGCATGTGTGTGCATGTGTGCTTTGTATGCACATGCGTGTGAGCATGTGTGCTTTGTGTGCATGTGCGTGTGTGCATGTGTGCTTTGTATGCATATGTGTGTGCATGTGTGCTTTGTGTGCACATGCGTGTGTGCATGCATGTGTGTGCATGTGTGTACACGTGTGCATGTGTGTGCGTGTATGCATGTGCACATGGGTGTGTATGCATATGTGTGTGCGCGCACGCACGTGTGTGTGCATGGGGGGGTCACTCACTGGGCACTGTTTACACAGGGTCCAGGAGGATTCTGAGGTTCTGTGGCTGCTTGGCGGAGGAGATTCCTGTGAGGGGTCCCCAGGTGGCGGCCACCTCTGATACAGAAGGGAGGTCACCTGGTGGGGCAGTGCCAGTAGGTGGGGCCAAGGGGACCCCGAGGAAGGCCATGTTTTAGGTGCACACCAGAGAAGAAACGTGTCTCCCAAAGAATGTTCTGGAAATCTGCGTTTCCTTCGCCACCTCGGGCGCATTTCCCATCTCGTGTCCCATCTGTGCGTTCCCATCTCGGGGCGTAGCTGGGTGGTCGCTGTCGCTGTCGGGGGTTCGTGGCCCTGTGCCTGCAGCCGGGGAGCTCCCTCACCGTCCCCTGCCTCTGTCCTGGGGGGCAGCCTCCTGCCCTGAGACCCCCCAGCCTGACTCTGGGGCTGAGAATGGCAGAGGCCCTCTGGGCCCCAACACCCCCCACTTCCTGCTTCCTGCTGCGGGCGTCCGCCTCGGGGCGGCACCCAGGCCAGGGAAGCTTCCAGGAGATGCCGAGCACCCCCGGGCTGCCGGAGGGCGGCCTGGCAGGGTCAGGCTCATCCTTTGCCTCCGGCCACTGGGCTCGAGAAAGGCCAGAAGCCTCTGGGTTAGTCCAGGGCAGAAACCCGCCCCCAGGGCCTGGGCGAGCGACAGGGGGAGGGAGGGACAGTCCCTTGAGCCCACCAGGTGCAGCCCTGGGGGTGCCCAGGGGACCCCAAACACCCACCCTTTGCTCCCCGAACCTCCAGTGCGTCTGGCTGGGACTCACGGGGTGGGGCAGGACCCCCGCTGGCCTCTGAGCATCATTCGGGACCCCACCCCGCCCGAGAAAGGAGGGTCCCCGGGGCAGCCCAGCGGAGTGCAGCCACGACCCCCACCCTGCCTCTTCCGTGGCCATCGCGCCCCCAGGAGTGGGCTGGCACGGCGGCTTCAGGAGCAAGAGCGGGTGGGTGGCTGTGCCACCCCTCGGGGGCATTGGGGCTGCTGTGCCCGTCCCCACAGAGGCGAGTGTGGCTGGCGGGGTCTCCGGGCGGCCGCTGCTCCGCTCACACGGGGGTTTCTGTCGCCTGTGGATCCACTTCCTGCCAGAGGGGGGCAGGCGATGAGGCCCCGGCACGGAGCCACCCACAGCCAGAGTCGGCTCCAGCCTCGGGAGGACCCGCGAGGGGGCACCGCCACGCGTGAGGTGGTCCCGTCACTCTGGAGAAGCTGGGGGGGGGGGCTGGAGCAGGCAGCAGGGCCCAGGGGGCAGCGGCAGGCGCAGCCCTTGGGAATGACGCCGTCGGCAGGATACCCCAGACCCCAGAGCAGCTGCCGTGCCAGCCCCCTGGGAGCCACGAGAAGCCCCTGCGGGTCTGTAGGCCTGGGGGAGCTGCAGGGATGGGGGTCCCCAGATTCGTACAGGGCTGAGAAGTGCCGCATGGGCCACCAGGGGCCTCCCAGTTCCTACAACACACACACACACACACACAGATATGCATGCACACACATATATGCATGCACACACATATATGCATGCACACACATATATGCATGCACACACATATATACATGCACACAGGTGCCCTCACTCACTCAGATATGAACACACATGCATATGTTCACTTACATGTGCACACATGCATGCACAGTGTGTCCCCACTCACATAAGTACATGCATTCACATGCATGCACATATGTACCCTCACACATGTACATGCAGACACATGCACACATGTGCCCTCACCCACACTCACACGTGCACTCACATATGCATACATGCACATGTGCACATGTGCAGTCACACCTCAACATGCGCACAAAAAGCAATGCACATATGTCACACTCATGCATTTGTGTGCTCATCACACCCACATGCACATGCACCCACATATGCACACAAGCAGGTGCACACACCTGTACACTATACACATGTGCATACATTCATGCACATCTGTGTGTTCACACATGCACATGTACATGCATCTAATCATACCTACCCCCATGTGCTCACATCCACATGTGCACGCAGGGCTCACACTCACATGTATGTGTGTGCATTCATACACGTTCACATGAACATATATCCACACATGTACACTTACAGAGAAGCACAAGCTGCATGTGCCTGTGTTCACATATACATGCATATGCACATGATTCACATACGTGCACACACACATGTGCACACAGCACGAGGCCACAGGAAGTGTCCTGTATGAGCCCCTGGCCCTCCTTGGCTTCAGACTCTGAAATACTCGGTTAGAGTCTCGTCTCTGCCTCTTTCTAGACTCCAGCCTCTTCTTTGGGGGCAGAGCGGGGTGGGGGGGCAGCCCAGCCTCATGAGCAGCACCCAGGCAGGAGAGAAGCAGAGTCAGGGATGAGAGCACTGGGGTGTGAGCACTGGGGTGAGCACTAGAATATGAGCTCTGGACTGGGAGCACTGAGTATGAGCACTGGTTTGAGCACTGGGACACGAGCACTGGGGTTGAGCACTGGGGTGCTCAGCACTCGAAGGGTGATCCTGCTCCTTGCCTCCGGTCACACTGGTGGACACGCACGGAGCTGTGAACTCGGTCGCTCACTGCACCACTGTCAGGCTGCCCTGTTTGGCTCAGGGACCCTGCGGGGGGAGAGGGCCGGGGAGGCAGGCGGGGGCCCTTCTCGCCCACCCCACCCCACCCACCGGGGGGCCCCTCGTGACACCACCACCCCTGGCCAGTTCCCCGCGGTCACCTGGCACAGGCCCAGCGGGAGAGCCCAGCTCCCAGCCCGCTGGGGACGAGACAGCCCAGGGGACCCAGGAAGGCCCAGAGACACGATGGGTCCCTAGGCAGTGGGAACAAGACCCCGCCCACTGTCACTCACCCCGGGGCCAGCGCGGGGAGGACAGAGACAGAGCGGGGGGGGGGGCAGGACCCCCCCCTCTCAGGACCCCCAGACAGCCCCCTTCTCCTTCTCGGCCGGCTCTGGGTGCTGGCGTGGGGCTCCCCTCCCCTTTCCTGGTCAGGGTCTCACTGACCAGCACACGTGTCGATTGTGTTCCTGGGTCCCACCTCAGAACTGACAGGCGCCAAGGGGGTCGGATGCCCAGGAAGGGAGGCACAGAGGATGGAGGAAGACGCCCCTCGACCCTGGTAGGGAGGAGAAGGCACCTGAGGGGGCTTCCTGGAGGAAGGGGCATGAGAGGCCAGAGAGAAGAGCAGTGTCTGTCGGAGGGAGATGCAGGCAGTGGCCGGCGGGGACAGAGCAGGACGGCCCAGCGGCGAGAATAGAGGCAGGACAGGAGGACGGAGAGGCTGGGGCTGCCCGGGGAAGGGGTGCTGGCTGCTCTGGGGGGACCACGGGCCACGTGGGGGCTCCCTGCTGTGCCCAAGACTCAGTCCTGGTCCCCACTGGTCCTGGCCTTCCTGGACACGAGTGACCCGGGGCAGCTCTGGAAGCACCTCACTGCCCCGCCCAGAGGGGCCGGCAGGGCCTGTAGGAGCGGGAGGAAGGGACGGCCATAGGCCAGGCCAAGCACGGTGCCTCGGCACTTGTCTTGCAGTGACCAATCCGGTTTTGGTCTCTGGCTCCCCACGGCACCCCCCAAACCCGCCGGAGTCATCCTCGGCCAAGAGTAAGCCCTGAGCCCAGCAGACGCGACTCAGAAACAAACGCGTCACTGGAATAGGACAGGCGTTATTTCCTTACACCCTTCTCTCTCCCTCCCTCCCTGTGTGTCTCTCTCCATCTCTCTCCTCTCTCTCTCCCCCTCTCTTTCTCCCTCTCTCCTCTCTCTCCCTCTCTCTGTCTCTGTCTCTCCCCCTCTCTTCCTCTCTGTCTCTCCCTCTCTCTCTGTCTGTGTCTCTCTCTCCCTCTCTCTCCCTCGCTCCCTCCCTTCTCCCTCGCTCCCTCCCTGCAAATCATTCATTTTGTATAAAATTCAGGTCCCTTCTTACCCCAAGCATCAACAATTTCCAAATCTGTTTTTTTCCCCTCAAGCAGTAGCAAAACCGAAATGAAGTAAAATGGACCCTATTATATTATTGCATCACCTTTCTCCGCATAGCAAGTGGGCAGGCTGTGGGGTGGGGGTGGCAATCCTAACAGGGCCTCGCTTCAAACGCCCCCCTGTGTGCCCCTAAGTCCAGGCCACCCCACACCGAGTGAGCGGGGGTGGAGTTCAACACGGCTGTTAGCATGTCTGCATGTCAATCCAAACGCAGCACACACAACACACGTGCTCCCAGCACACCACCAGCACCCGACTCACACATAAGATACACCACACACCTGACTCACACATAAGATACACCACACCCAACACCCAGACCCGACTCACACAGCAGATACACCCACCCAACACCCACACGACACCCAGCACCCAACTTCACAGCAGATACACCCAATCAGTACAAACCCCACATCCAGCACCCAACTCACACAGCAGATACACCCAACCCGA
>NC_073305.1:219822146-219872098 GCF_027595985.1 Sorex araneus
GTGAGCCGAGAGGGCTTGGCACCGGCTGGCTACTGTGAGAGCGGGAGAGAAGGCGGAGAAGGAAAAGAGCCAAGCAGAGAAGAGGGGGAGCGAAGGGTTGGGGGCGGGGGAGGGGGGAGACTCGGCGTGGCTGAGCGTCTCGGGGACGGCCCCGTCCCCGTCTTCAGCTCCGACCCGCGTGGTCACCCCCTCATGCTGGAACTAGCGCATGCTGGAGAGGGCTGGAGAGGGGAGGGGGCACTTCCCGCACCCGCCCCCTCAGAGTCGCCCTCCAGGGGCAATGGCGAGGTGGGGGATCCCCGGATGAGGGTGTGTCCCTGCGCTCCTGACCCGGAAGGAAGCAGCTTCTGGCCCTCTGCAGGCTGGGGGTTGGTGCATCCCCGCCTCTGGGAGGACCGCGTGAGATGTGGGGTTCGTGGGGGTGAGGCGGGGGAGGGGGTCTGAGCTTCCCCCGACTCCCCAGGGAGGAAGGCGTCCCATAGCGGGAGCAAACCCATTCCCGCCGCCCATGAGGCAGGAGGGAGGCGGAGCCAGGGACACGGGTCCCCCCCGGGGCTGGAGCCTGCTGGGAAAGGCTGCGAAGGATGCAGGAACGTCTGCTGGGCCCGGGGGCCGGCACCCCGTGAGCTGGGCGCACCCCGAGAATCCAACAAGCCGGAGAGAAGAAGGGAAGGCGGGGGCAGGGGAGGCCTAGAGCTCTCGCCCTGCTCGCCTGGCCGGTCGCTGAGGGCCGCAGCCCCCGCTAGCCCACGTGAGCCGGACAGTGCCCTGTGGCGGAGAGGGGCGGGAGCCCTGGGCAGACCCCACTATGCCCTCTGGGCGGCCGGCCCACCCTGGCACACTCCCCTCGACCCATCAGACAGGCCCACGGGCATTCCTGGTCCCACCAAGGGGAGCGAAAGGTAAGAGGGACAAGACCTCCTGCAGGAGGCAGTCTTGGGAGGACCCGTGGAACATTCTAGAACTTCGGCTGGCTGCGCTCCTGAACTCTTTCTCGTGGATGGTTCTCCAGGGCCAGCCCCACCTGTTCTTCCCCCTAGGGGCCAAGAAGCTCCCCGGTGCCCTATAACAGATGGCCCTAGAACACACCCAGCGCCTGTGCCTTTGTGATCTGGCTCGAGGAAGAACAAAAGGCAGCGCCACCTAGTGGGCTGGGGGGGGCAAGAGGGTTGGGGACACTCATGGGTAGGGGTGAAGAGAGGGAGGGAAGGAGGGAGGGAGAGAGAGAGAGGGAGAGTGAGAGAGGAAGAGAGAAGGAGAGAGGGAGAAAGAAAGAGAGGGAGAAGGAGAGAGGGAGAGGGGGAGAGAAGAGAAAGGAGAGAGAGGGAGGGAGAGGAGGGAGGGAGGGAGGGAGGGAGAGAAGAAGAGAGAGGGAGAAAGAGGGAGAGCAAGAGAGCAAGAGAGAGACAGAGACAGAGACCCCTTTACCCAGAGCTCCAGCAGAGCAGCCAGGGGTAAGCCCCTGGTGCACAATGGACACGCGTGGGGCCGCCCACCACCAGTCCCGGGCAGACAGGAAGTCTCGGGCTGGCGGCTGGCATCTCCGAGGGCTCTCTGCACGCCCCCGGAAGCACTTTTCTCCTGGGTCCTGGAGGATTTGTCACTTGGTCTCTGCACCACAGGCCCTAATGAGCACGCACGCGTGCGGGGCTGCCCGCGCCCACCGCTGATTAAGCCTTCACCCTCCGGAGTGCTCGCGTGCGTCTCCGCCAAGAACAGAGCCAAGGCCCCGGGCAACCCGTTAGAGGAGTTAAGTAAATTTGAATTCTCCCAGGGCCTCTTGCACGCATCCTTTTTTTTTCAACCTCCCCCCCTCAAAAGAGTTCTTCATGCTCGTATCAGGTCTAATTGATTTTGAGCGCGGGAAGGGTCATCTCCCCAAAGCGCACTGGGTCCTTCTCGCTGGTAGCCAGTGGCAAGAGGCCCATTTACAAATTGTTAACCACGTTCGCCACTTAAACGGCACCCAAATAGCCCAGGCATATTTTAATATTCATCGTTTGCTTTGATTAAAACACAAACTTTTCACGTTAGCTGGAGGATTATTTTTCAGAATGCAGGCAGGTTACGGAGCTGAGTGCCACTTAATTTAGTGTTTAATCAGAAGTGCTACTGTGGCATCAGGCTGATTAGATTGGCTCAGCTGCAGCCTGCTCAATTTTTCCCCATAATTGCAGGATATTCTTTATGGTGACAAGTGCCCAGCCGGTGGAATTCCAATATGCGATACATCAGCTTCTTCGTTATTGGATTAGCGGGATGTGGCCCTGCTGCTCGGCGCTTCCATCCTGGCCATTGATCGCCTCGTCCCGTCCCTCCTATTTCCCAATTAATGCAAGTCGGCGGGGTTGATCAATATTCTCATGGACTTGGGCCGGGCCAATATATTCTTTTGGCCGGGTGTGTGGGGTGGGGGGTTCCTGCGAGGCTGTGGATTTGTCACGGTGGCCAGAGGTTTTCTCATTTTAAGATGCTCCTGAGCCCATCAGACTGCCTGGAGCCAATGGCACATGTAGGGCTTTTGAGAGAGAGAGAGAGAGAGAGAGAGAGAGATTGAGAGAGAGAGAGAGATTGAGAGAGAGGGAGATTGAGTGAGATTGAGAGACAAATTGAGAGAGAGGAGAGTGAGAGATGAGAGAGAGATTGAGAGAGAGGGGAGAGAGATGAGAGAGACTGAGAGGAGGGGGGAGAGAGTGAGAGATGAGAGAGAGATTGAGAGAGAGGAGGGGGGGAGAGAGGGTGTGTGTGAGAGGAGAGAGAGATTGGGAGACTGAGAGAGGAGAGAGATTGAGAAAAGAGAGATTGAGAGGAGGGGAGAGAGAGTGGGAGATTGAGAGATTGAGAGAGAGGAGGGGGAGAGAGTGTGTGTGAGAGGAGAGAGAGATGGGAAGACTGAGAGAGGAGAGAGATGAGAGAGAGATGAGAGAGAGAGAGGGTGTGTGAGAGGAGAGAGATCGGGAGACGTAGAGGAGAGAGATGAGAGAGATGGACAGAGAGAGGGTGTGTGAGAGGAGAGAGATGAGAGAGAGATGAGAGAGAGAGGGTGTGTGAGAGGGGAGATTGGGAGACTGAGAGAGGAGAGGGGAGCGAGTGAGAGAGGATAGAGATTGAGAGAGAGGCGGAGAGAGTATGTGTGAGAGGAGAGAGAGACAGAGAGGAGAGAGATGAGAGAGAGAGGGTGTGTGAGAGGAGAGAGATCGGGAGACGGAGAGGAGAGAGGTGAGAGAGAGATGGAGAGAGAGGGTGTGTGAGAAGAGAGAGATCGGGAGACTGAGAGAGGAGAGAGATGAGAGAGAGAGGGTGTGTGAGAGGAGAGAGAGACTGAGAGACTGAGAGAGGAGAGAGATTGAGAGAGAGGAGGGGGAGACAGAGGAGAGAGATGGGGAGACTGAGAGAGGGGAGGAGAGTGACCATAGCCGAGAGCGCGCCCATGTGCGCGCCTGCCAGGCGTCCCGGCCCTGCCAGCCTGCCCCCGGCCGACGGGTGCCCTCGCGGTCCTCGGGGTCGCCGGGGTCTCGGCGTGGCTCTGCCCGTCCCGGGAAGGGGGGGGGTGTCCGGGGCGCTCGCGCCGGCTCCAGCCCACTCCGAGGGGCCCCTGGGGGGGCGGGGCGGCCCCGAGGAGCAGAAGCGAGTCTCCGGGGGTCGGCTCCACGCGCGCTCCCCGCCCTCCAGCTGCCACACACTCGGGAGTTCCTCCCGGAGGGAAAGTGTGCACGTGGCAGACGGCGAGCGCGTTTCCTTGGAGACCCCTCCGCGTGCGGGATGCCACGGCCTGGTGAGGGCGAGCCTGGGCCAGGCCTGGAGGCGGGGCCAGGCCTGGAGGCGGGGCCAGGCCTGGAGGCGGGGCCAGGCCTGGAGGCGGGGCCAGGCCTGGAGGCGGGGCCAGGCCTGGAGGCGGGGCCAAGTCTGGAGGCGGGGCCAAATCTAGAGTGGGGACTATATGGAGGCGGGGCCAAGCCTGGAGGCGGGGCCACTTTGGAGGCGGGGTAAACATGGAGGCGGGGCCAAGCTAGAGGCGGGGCCAAGTCTGGAGGCGTGGTCAACTCTAGAGGTGGGGCCAGGTTTGGAGGGGGGCCAGGTCTAGAGGCGGGGCCAAGTCTGGAGGCAGGCCAGGTCTGGAGGCGGGGCCAAGTCTGGAGGTGGGGCCAGGTCTAGAGGCGGGGCCAGGTCTGGAGGGGTGGTCAAGTCTAGAGGCGGGGCCAAGTCTAGAGGCGGGGCCATGCCCAGAGGCGGGGCCATACCAGGTGTACCAGGTTCCCAGATTCAGTGGCAGGGCAAGACCCTGGGGTGGGGCCCGGTCTCAGGCGAGGTCAGATTCTGGGCACTCAGATCCAGACACAGGCTGCTGCGCTCTGCCAGGCAGGATCTCCTCCGGCCTTTGCTTCCTCCCCTAGCCCTAATGCGTTCCGCACACAAACGCAGCTCTCTCTGTCTGCTCTGAATCCGCTTCACGTAATTCAGTGAACATGTGTGTGCCAGACCTGAGGTTCAAGAAGACGCTCTATTGGATGGAAGACAAAAGTGGTTTCTCCACTGGAGACATCGTATATGATTTCGAGAGGAGTCAGACATGTATACTGATGGTCAGTTATTCTAATGACCGTGCCACGGACCCTGTAAAAGCAATCTGATGACCAATGACCTCAATCATCGGAAAGCAGCTGAGTTTTTACACGATCTGGTGCAGGAGTGACAAGGGCCATCAAATACGGGAGTTTGAGGTGTATGTCTTACTGTTTTTTTCCTCTACACCCTAAAATAAATTTTTCCAATATTGAACCATTAGAATACACACAAAGTGCTGGTGTTCCTTTGATGGTACCTGTTTGTGCATTTGGGCCAGCTAAGCCGGACGTGCAGAGGCAGGTGGCTTCGGATAGAGGCCTTTTAGCACCTGATATTTTGTGCAAAATAGGCATGTTTGTGTGAAGATGCATTCCTGGGGGGAACAGTTCAGACAGAACTTCTTCCTAAATGGCAGTGTCCCTTTGACACCGTGCCACTGCGAGACTGCCAGCGCCTCACAGCACTGAGCGCATTGCCCTCCCTGAGGCACGAGCCCCGGGGAGGAAGGGCCCTGAGCACAGGCAACGCAAAGCAGATTCAGAACGGCTCTGCCTTGCACTGAAAGCACTTCAGCTGGGGCTCGCCCCTGGCCGGGAGTCCTGGGCCCTCCTAAGTTCCTGCCTCAGGTCACATGTAGCACATCCGCCATGCGGGAAGGCTGAGCGGACATCCCTCCCGGCAGCCTCCCCCTGTCACCCGCACACAACAGCGTCCTCACGCAGGGCAGCTGTTCCGACGTGAAGCTCGAGCCACGGAGTACGATTCATTATAAGAGACCAAAGAAGGGGGAGGGGGCATGGCCCCCGAGCACCATTGTCTGTCCCTGAGCAGTTATAAGCACCCTCCCGCCACTGGACAGAGCATGGCCAGGAGTGGCCCAGGGGCCCCGTCCCGAGCACGGCTGGAGGTGGCCCTTACCAACACCAGCTCCGCTCCAGCCAAAGCCAACGGCAAACAAACTCAGCCATGGATGCGGCGGTGGGCTTGGGGGCAGGAAGGGGCGAACTGGAAGATGCAAGGGCGGTGGGGGGGGAGGGCTTGGGCGTGTTGGTGGTGGAGGGACAAGTAGCATCATTCACCAAGACCGGAAGCCTTGGTGTATGAGATGGTGTAAGCATTGGTGTTGCAATTGTGTCAACTATAATATCTATACATGTGTGTATGTGTGTATTGAACACAAAGGAAGGTGCAAGTTCCCTGCGCTTCTTCTATGAAGAGTCCCTCGGGCTGCGTGGGGAGAGATGGAGAGACAGAGACACAGAGACAGCAGCAGACAGGGGCGATCTCTCCGCAGAAGGAACCACCTAACGAGCTTGGGGACTAAGGGGACTAAGACCACGGGTGGGCGAAAGCCCCGAGGACGCGGCCAGATCCCACATCTTGCAGACACAACACTCAGTTACTTTTGTACACAGCGTCCCCTGCCCCCTCCAAGGGTGACACTGTTAATGTGTTTTGACCCCCACCCTGTCCCCCAAACAGAACCTGAACCTCACCAGGCCTCTGCCCCAGGAGCTTCCGGGAGAGGGCGGGCAGGGGGAGGGGAGACACATTGGCAGCAGCGATTCTCGACAGAGACCCCCCCAACTTCCACATCAGAAGCCCATAGTTGGGGGAGGGGCAGCCATTGCCAGAGTCAGAGAGGCCAAGGACAGAGCAACCAGTTTTCCCCTGAGGCAGGCTGATCTTTCATTTCTGATGCAGCCCCAAGCAGGAGAAGAAAGAACCGAGGCCAGAGAGGCAGCACAGGGTTAGGTGTTTGCCTTGCACACAGCGGTTTGGCCTGGTCCCCAGCACTGCACAGGGACCCCCCCACCACTGGCACCACCAGGCATCACCCCTGAGCACAGCTGGGAGTAAGCCCTGAGCACCACCGAGTGTGGCCCCCAAACCAAAATAATACAAAAACAAAAATAAAGGACTCGGGAAACTTGAAAACTGACAGAACGTTTGACGGTATCACCTACTCTTTGTTTTTAAGACCTAACGTTCATGAAATGTCTTTTTCCCTCAAAGCTCCTCCTCTTACATATATATATATATATATATAGACATAGCTGAAATAATATGATATAAGAACATGTGGCATATTAAGAAACAACTGCCAATTTCAAATGCATCAGAATGTCTGTGATCATCTAGCTCCTTTTTTTTTTCTGAAAATGTCTTGATCTTTTCATCTTCCGAACGCACATACTGAAATGTTTAATCCTAATATAACTTTTGGATTTGCTCTAAAATATTCATGGGGTGGAAGAGAGAAATGAAAGGAGAGGAGAAATACATCTGGCCGGGAGCTGTGGGTGAGCAGGGGGGCCGGGTGTGGGAGGAATGTGCGCGGGTGACTGTGCTGTCCCCCTGACTCTGGTACACGGTGTCCCCCCTAATCTCTGGTTTCAGGGACCCCTTTTGCAACTCGTCTTGAACATGTGAGAGAGGGTGAAAGGCTGAGAGGCCGTGTTCACATTCATGCAGAACCTTCACTGTCATCACTCCGTTACATCCTGTTGTTGCGACAAGTCCCGCACTGTGCCTAATTTATAAATAAAACTTTATTGCACGTGGTGGTGGAACATGTGCTCTGGTGAAGGGATGGGTGTTTGATCATCGTATGACTGAGACTTAAACCTGAAAGTTTCATAATTATTCTCACAGTGATTCAATTAAAAAAAAAACTTTATTGCACGTATGATGGACACATGGCCATGCATGTAGAGGGGACACAGGGGGTGCACATGCCATACGGGAAGCAGAAATGACACGGAATATACTCGGCTCAGGGCTTTCCCTCAAAGGTTTCAGGCCTCCATGAGGGGCTGGGGGAAGCCTCTAGCTGAACAGGAGCGGGATTGCGACATGTGTGTGACGTTTCATACTCAAAACCAATGCAAGTAACCATAAAAGAAGCAAATAGAGAAGCTGGAGCTAATGTCCCCAAAGGGCTCAGGCCCCCATGCTCCAGAGGCAACCCTCTGAGTCTATGGGGGGGAGGAGGAAAGCTTAGGAGCATCTCCAAAGCAGAGACCACCGCAAAAAATGCCCTTTGCACATTTCCCGGAGAATCCAGTGAGTAAATCTGCTGCATGACAGCCTGCCTCACCATACCCCATTTGCTGGAATTTTCTGTTTTATTCTTCCCCAGCCAATTCTTCCCTGCAAACTCAGACATGAACACTCCCGGGTGCCACAAAGGCCCCCGACACTCGCTCTTCTGTCTGTCCCTATGTTCTCCCACCCCCCCACCAAAGGGTCTCTTGCTCCAGCCTCACATGTAAATATTTGGTTCTCATGACGGCACCATGCATGGCCTCTTCAGCACGGAATCCCCATCACCCACCTCCACACCTGCAGACAAGTAGGTCAGCAAGAAGATTTGAGCAGAATATACATCCTGACCCCGCTCCAGGCTGTCTTCACGGGGCACCTCAGAGGGGGGCGGGTTGAGTTTCCCTCTCCACCCCAAGCAGAACCCTGGCAGCCAAACACCTCCAGAACCCAGCCACTGCTATGCCCAAGGCAACTCTCCACACACTCAGATGAGCCTCACCAAAGAGGAAACGATGCTCACCCCAGAGGGGATGAACCTCACCCCAGAGGGGACCGGCAGGAAGACCCAGGCATGTGGGAACCCGTGACTGAGATCTCCAAGCCCGCTCAAACCGGACTGGGCCTCCTCCCCCCAGGTCCCCATTTTTCCAGAAGCTTGGCAGTCACACCCACAAACTGCCCCCAGCGCCATGTAATCTCATCCACAAGACCTCTTACACCCTATCTCACCTACTTATCAAAAGTAGCACACATTTGTTTGGTTTTTAACATACTTGTTGTGTTCTCTTATCTATGGGCTTCAACGGTGGGATGGTGTTTGAATATTATCTGTATTATCTGTAATGAACTATTGTGAACTGTAGTGTTGTAGCACTGTTGTCCTGTCCCGTTATTCATTGATTTGCTTGAGCGGGCACCAATAACGTCTCCATTGTGAGCCTTGTTACTATTTTTGGCATATCGAATACGCCACGGGTAGCTTGCCAAGCTCTGCCGTGTGGGTGAGATACTCTCTGTAGCTTGCTAGGCTCTCTGAGAGGGGCGGAGGAATCGAACCTGGGTTGGCCGCATGCAAGGCAAACACCCTACCCACTCCAGTCCTATTGTGAACTACGTTTTTTTTGTTTGTTTGTTTGTTTGTTTTTGGCTTTTTGGGTCACACCTGGCAATGCACAGGGTTACTCCTGGCTCTGCACTCAGGAATTAACTCCTGGCGGTGCTCAGGGGACCAAATGGGATGCTGGGGATCAAACCTGGGTCAGACACATGCAAGGCAAACACCCTACCCGCTGTGCTATCTCTCCAGCGCCCCGTGAACTACTTTTATGAAAATAAAATATATATAACAAAAAAAAAGATTTGAAGAGACCAAGACACTGTGAGGCCACCAGGCTGATGGGCACAGCAGCCACTACTGTCCACTAAGGAGGGTCAGAGACCCTCCCTCACCCAGGCATCACCTGTCGTGAACGTTAGCACCATCTCTTACCACTTACAGACTGTCTCCCTGTAAGTGGACAGGGCAGATCACTGACATCCAACAGGAACTTGGAGAAAGTGACTCTAAACGAGGTGGCGGCTGTTTTTCCCCCTTTCTGTGGGAGCTTGAGGCGATTTCCCAGGCCGAGTCCTCCCAAAGTCTGTTCCATCGCCCTTTCCTGCTGTTATTAGCTAAAAGAGCCCGAGAAAGCTCGTCAGAGAACCAGAGAGGCAAGTCGTTGGCTCTCGTGAGAACCACCCAGTTAGCGTTCAATTAAAGCCCCATCCCCAAGATTTATACTAATCATTAACCAAAAGTTGTCTTCTGTTCAGCTTCAGGAAATTGAACAGTATCCCGACGAAGAGAAAGACCCTTTAAAAATTAAGCAATAATTATGGCATGTTTGCAAAACGCCGTCCATCTTTCCTATCTTGGATTTCTTGGCTGTGCAATTTGCATACCCATTAAACTCTGTGGGGAATTGGAAAGCAATTCGAATTCAACAATTAAAAGATACAAATTAAAACGGTTAGCATTAACTTAAAGTTTATTGCTGGTGGGATCCTCTCGGATATAAATGAACTCTGATCTAACAGCCATAACTTTTGAGAAGTTCAACACAGTCGCAACTTCCGTCTCCAGCTGCACCTCGAATGAAACTGCCCCTGGAACTTTATACAATGTGCTCTTAGGAGAAACATAAATTTGTATCTGCTGTATATTTTTTTCATTTGAAAGAGAGTTGGATCAAATCTTTCCAGAGTGTATAGGGACTTTCTAGCTCTTGAAATACCCTCAAGAGATTGAATATAAGACCAGAGGCTCACACATTACACAAGCTAAAACTTTATCATTTAAGTCCAGACAGTGTTTGGAAGATGGCTGTAGCTCATAATAAGGATTTTTGTGAGTGGAACAGGAAAAATGAGAGATAGAGAGAGAGAGGTACCCATAGTAAAGGGACAAAGGTATAGTCTAGAGAAAAATCCTTTCGGGTACAATTGTGTTTAAAACAAGACTTGCTCTTTTTAATTTTTGTCCCTAAATCAATATTGGACTGAGGACATACTCTGTTTTTTTTAGTAACTAAAATTTCTTGTGAAGTTTTTCCCAATTATTCTATCTTGCCTAGCTATCACTTTATCTATAATCACAACACAATTTAAATATGAAATTATAATTTTTAAATGTATTGAATGCATACTATTTCCCTCCTTTCTCAACTATTGATGTAAAGACTTTGCAAGCTACCCATAAGGATGAAGTTTGGAGTTTGGATTCGATCTGATGTGACCCTGTGATCATGGACAAGTTAGTTAACCTCCCTCATCAGACCTTTCTTTATCTATAAGATTAAAGTTGCTAAATATTTTTTTAAAAAAGGAGGAGGAGGAGGAGGAAGAGGAGGAGGAGGAGGAGGAGGAGGAGGAGGAGGAGGAGGAGGAGGAGGAGGAAAGAAAAAAAGAAATGCCTTCAAGTGATTTGGGTGAAAATGCTCAGGTTCTTGTGTTTAGTCCCTGAGAAGAAAGGGGTCTTCTGGAAGTGTGAGTCTGAGACTATTAGCTCCGTCAACAATGCAGATGTTACTCATGTTTCAAATGAGAACAATCCACATGCATTGTACATACAAAAGCAAATAAGGGCGTCTGCAATGCTCAGAAAGGTTTTCATGCCCCTGTGTTCAGAGCATTCTCATCGAATTGGCTGGACTGGATGACTCAGTTCCACCCGCTTTGGAAAGTGTCCCTGTAGCTTCCCAGCACCTGACAAAGGAGACTTCCCTCTCAGACTCCATCAATCTGAAAAATCAGGATTATAATCACTGGCTTCTGGGTTCACAGTGATGCTGGATGAAGAAAAACAACGATGCCTGCAGACCAAACATGCAGAAAGTGTTCAATAACGCCAAACGGTTATTTTCGGGTAAGCCAAAGGCCATGGGGTCCCAGGCACTGAGCACAGGCCACTGACTTGTCACTCCTTTGGGCCAACTGGCCCAGTAGCTAGTGGGTGAGGATAGTGGCTGCATCACAGGGTGGTTGGGTGATGAAGTTAAGTACTTGTCGAGTGTTTATGATCGGTTCCTCAGTATCCAACAAGTATTCAACAAATTACAAATGTGGATGAAGGTCAGGTAGATGCACACAGAGGGGTCTCAGGAGAAAGCTGAACAGAAGCCAATGTGTTATACTGTTGTTCTAAAGAGACGGGAGGGGCAGATTCTGGTGATGACCGTGTTTATTGTTTAAAAACAGAGGCCTGGAGCTAACTTTCCATGGAAGAATTCACAGGGAATCTACTTTGTCAGAAGTTGTCCTGTTCTACACGTTACCAATGCAATGGGAATGAGGGTACAAGAAAATGCCCTTGATGGGGCCGGAGCGATAGCACAGCGGGTAGGGCGTTTGCCTTGCATGCGGCCGACCCGGGTTCGATCCCCGGCATCCCATATGGTCCCCCAAGCACCGCCAGGAGTAATTCCTGAGTGCGGAGCCAGGAGTAACCCCTGAGCATCGCTGGGTGTGACCCAAAAAGCAAAAAAAAAAAAAAAAAAGAAAATAGAAAAAAAAAAAGAAAATGCCCTTGACATTACAGCTAATTGAATATACTTGGATCGAAGAGGGTCTTTCCATGCACCCCAGGGCCATCAACAGTCATCAAGCTACATCTCCAAGTTTAGCTTTCATGCTAAAAATATAGTCCCAGTGGGGAAATGTGGCTAGGGGCAAGAAAGCTTCAGACCCATTGGAAGGGGGTTCCTTCCTGACAAATTGTGTTCCAATAGTTTGGGGGTTCCTGCGAAGAACGGCTTTAAATAGTCTTGTCACCAGCTAGAAAACCTTTGCCGATTCTAAGCGAGGCATGTCTAGCTTTTACCTCCAAGCCTGGCTCTCCTGTCTCCACCAGCAAGAGGGTACCTTTGGGGACTTTAAAATATGCTTCTGGGACGAACATGACACCAGCCTCACTAAGTCCCGTTCCTGCCCAAAGTCCGGCCCCCTCGAGAACGGCCCCACCCCCTCCAAGGAGCGGCACCTGAAGCCCTTTTGGGAGAAGAATCTCTTTGGAATCTGTGCAGACTGGAGTCCTGCAAACATCCCCGAACAAATTGGTCTACACCCGACCCGGCTTCCTGGGTGCCAGCTAAGCTGCAGGAGACATGGCTTTGGGTGGGAGCTGAGTCACAGGAGCCAGAGAGCAAACGAAGTTTCAGGTTCGCACTTAACCGACGGCAGAGGAGTAACCGACGTCAGAGGAGTCCGGACGCTCGGAGACCCATATGGCACAAACGCATATAGACACGCAAACATATATATTTAAAAGAAAGTCCATAATAAAGAGTGAAAACCAAGGAACGTCGGCCAAGGGGAGGGTACTCTCGGGTAAGGAGACAGCCAAGCTGCATTTGGGATTCGGTTCAGATAACATCTCCCCCCACGGCGCACACCTGAAGTGGGTTTTCATCAGCCTCTCCAAGCAAACGGCGTGCATGTAATTTGGTCAGCAACACATATAAATGTTTCAAGCCTCACAAGATACATATATCAGAAGGAGTTGAGGAAAATGATAGCTTTAGGACTTTCGGAATAAAACCAGGATCCTTTCTGTGGAGAGGCATAAAAGAGATTAAGTGGACGGCACTTGCTTTGAATTATTGATGTAATCAAAACACGAGCAGATTCGCAGCATCAGCCTGCCCGGTGCCCGGGTGGGCATGGGCGCACGGCTGGGGCCGGCCCTCTCCCTCTCCGCTTCCCCCCAGAGAGGAGGGGAGAGAGGGCGCGGGCTTCAGATATTTACCCACGAAACAAGGAGTCTCCTAACAAGCCACTGGGAGGCCAGAGCAGGGGCCGTCTTGGGGGTCAGAACACCCTCCTCACCCACCCAGCCAGCCACGTGGCCCCGCACGCGCTGGCTCCATTAGCAGCAGCTGGAGCCTCAACCCTCCGCCTCCAAGCCCACTGACCCGCACGCCCTGGGCCTTGCCGAACCCCACCGGCACCCCAAGTCCCACCCCAGAGCGCCCCAAAGGGTGGGCAGAAACCATTTCCACAACTGGCAGGCATGGGAGAACACGCCCAAGCCCATTTGTCCGTCCCTCAGCGGCTGGGACCGGTGAAATCAGCCGAGTGATTAAACCTCCGACTTCCCAAGCCGCCCCTGCACCCCGGCGCCCGCGCCTCCGCCCGGCACCCCATCATTAGGCGCTTAGGGGCGCCAGTCGGTACCTTTGGAGGATCCGTGCTCTCCCGGCCACTGGTGGGGCAGCTGCTCCAGGCCAGGCGGGCTGGACGCGAGGGACACTCCTGGGCACGCACACACGGGCAGACATGCCCCCCGATGCCCACGCGGAGAGACACGCCCACGCACGGGCACACACGCTCTCATGCAGGGTGCAGGGTGCGGGGTGAGTGCGAGGCGGCAGGGCGAGCGGGCAGGCAGGTGGAAAGCACCGCCCGGAGCCTGCCCCTGTCGCCGTGACCTTCAGCCCTCCCCGCGGATCCTGGGCTGCACCCCCATTTAGAAGGGGCTCCAGGGGTCCCCGGGAAGAGGCACCAGCCCCGATGGACGCTGCCCACCCACTCGCCACGCGCCTCAGAAGGCCTCCCTCTGTGCCGGAACGACGCTGAGCGTCTGGAGGGTGGCGGGACACCGGCCCCCCTCCCCCAGGGAGCTGCCCTAGGGCGCGGGAGGGGGGCAGGAAGGGCGTGGACACTAGAGGCCCACTCTGCCCACACCCTGAGTCTAGGGTTCCACTAGCATGGAACTTTCGGTCAGCAGCACTCAATGCGCTCAGTCACTCTCTCTTTTTTTTTTTTGCTTTTTGGGTCACACCTGGCGATGCTCAGGGGTTCCTCCTGTCTCTGCACTCAGGAATTACTCCTGGCGGTGCTCGGGGGACCCTATGGGATGCTGGGAATCGAACCCGGGTCGGCCACGTGCAAGGCAAACGCCCTCCCCGCTGCGCTAGGGCTCCAGCCCGCTCGGTCACTCTCTTAAGGAAGAGGATTTTTCCAGAGGCTTCTTCAAGATGCTCTTAGAGAATCCGAGCGGAGAAGGGGCAGGATGTGTAAAGGGAATCAAATCCAGACGGCCGGCGGTTCCGGCTAGGACGGCCGGGCTCGCCGCGCCCTCAGAGTCCGGCAGAGCGGGAAGTCGGAGAACGGCCGCCGGCTTTGAAGACTGGGCACGTGATGGAGACGCCTCTCAAACGTGGTCCCTTAGAGGGAGGCCCTGCACGGTGCTCCCCGACACAGTCTCCCCAATTCAGGGCGGGATATTTCCTCCCCACCTCAAATCAGCTTCATTTCATGGCAGCCGCCTGGAGAACTGAGCCACGTTCATGAACGCATGACGGGCGCTGACAAGTCTCGCCCAGAAGACGGGCTCCCCCTTTCCCGTCCAGTTTGCCAACCACTGTCTTTGAAACTCGCGGACCCCCGCGTGCTTCTGTGTGGGGGTGCCTCGGTGCGTGAATGTCGCGTCATACAACCTCTGGGGAGTGAATGTTTGCAGAACGCACACTTGATCATTCCTTCTTTATTTTTTTTTTTAATTTTTGGTTTTGGGGCCACGCCTGGCAGTGCTCAGTGCTTCTCGCTGACTCTGTGATCAGGGATCAGTTCTGGTGGACCCGCGGGGACCTCACGGGGTGCCAGGGATTGAACTCAGGTTGGCCACATGCAAGGCAAACGCCCTTCCCACTGCACATCGCTCCGGCCCCCTCGTTCTTTGTATCACACCACCACGGGGAAAATAGTCCCTCCTCAAAAGGAGCGTAGAGAGAAACAGGAGGGGAGGAGGAAAGGACTCTGGACCAGCCGTGTGCAACAGGCTTGGGACACGGGCGGGACAGGCGACCCCCAGGCTCTGCGTTCAGGGGTCCAACAGTTCTGTCATCTCCCTCCCACCGGCAGGAACAGTCCCCGAGTGCCACGGGTGTGTCTCCCAACTCACAAACAAGCCAGAAGAATAAGGGCGCGTGCCTGAGGGGCACCAGAGACCACCCTCCCCAGCCCCCGAGAACGGCTCCTGCAGCTAGAGAACAGAAACGGAAGCCAAGGACCCAACTGGCTTCCCTCTAGCCCTTCCCAGAAAACGCACAGCCGCCTCTCCCCCGGCCGACTTCCCCGGGGCTCCGGAGAGAGCGCCCCGAGCTTGTCTCAAACATCAGTTGTTGGGGCAGTGGTGGGGAGAGGGGGCGCTTAAGAAGAAGAAATGAAAGAAACCCATGCAAAAATGATTCTCTCCAGGGGCTGGAGCGATAGCACAGCAGGTAGGGCGTTTGCCTTGCCCCTGGCCGACTGGGTTCGGTTCCCAGCATCCCATAGGGTCCCCTGAGCACCGTCAGGAGTAATTCCTGAGCACCGGGGGGGGGGGGTGTATGACCCAATAAGCAAAAAAAAAAAAAAATTGATTCTCTCCAGCAGAGGCTGTGCCGGGGGCCTGACCACTGCAGGCGGTGAAGCTCAGGCTACAGAAGGTTCCGGGTTGGTCTGGAGGCGCGGCTGAGTCTGTGGAACTCAGGCCTCTGCCTCAGGGCACCCCAGGTGGCCCGAAGAGAGGCTGGCGGTACTAAAGATGCTGGAAACTTGGCTGCCTAACTGCAGAGCCCTGGCCACGGGTCCGAGGCACTCCAGGGTTGGCACAGCTGCCTGGTACCAGGCTGAGCCCCCCACCCCAAGTTTTCAGGCCCCTCCCCCAGCACTGCATACTCGCAACCCCCCCCCTGCTGCCTGGGAAGGCAGTTCTGCTCTCCCAGGAACCCACAGACCGCTCCTCTTTCCCCCAGAGATTTATAATTAAGCCTGCGAAAAATTAAGAAATTAATATAGAAGTTGCCGTGTTGCCAAAGCTTTTATTATACTTTAATTTACTAGAAACATTTTCTTGCCCTCCCTTGGGGAGTAAGTGCAATGCGAAATTGCTTACATCGCTCTTAAAAGCTGAAGTAAGCATCTCCTTTTCATCTTCCATAATCCCTTGAAAAAAAAAGAAGAACAAGAAGAAGAAGGAGAAGGAGAAGAAGAAGAAAGAAAAAGCCAGCACGTCTGTGGACCACGCTCAGTAGCGAATAGATAATTATATCACTGTAGATCTTCTCTCCCTTCCCCGCTTTTTCAAGATCCGCCCCCCACCTTTAATATTTTTCCACTTAGCTCATAATTTATTTATGGGCAATGAAGGGATGAACTAAACTCAGTGGACAGACCCCCGCTAATGGAGCTCCTAGGACTCTGAGCTCTAAGGGGGCTAGGCAGGATGGAGCCGGAGGCGGGCGAGGGGGGTGGCGGGGAGAGATGGGCAGGCGGGAGGCGGGGCCTGGCTGCTAGGAAACGGCCGAAGGGGCACTGTGATTGGCTGAGACTTTTGGTCCAGGAAAACCACGGCTGCGGTCCCCAAGGGGGGCCTTTCCCAGCAGTGAGTGGAGGGAGGCGAGTTCCCGGAATTCTGGAGCTCAGTTCCCCAGAAGGGAGACGATCAATCCCGTGTCTCGGGCTGATGGGGAGCGGCCCACGAGGCATGTGGCAGGGGCTGAGCTCCGCTCCTGGGCGCCTGTCAGGCAACGCTAATGGCCCACCCAGGGGACCATCCCTACCACAAGGCACTGTGGCTGGGGCTAGCTTGTGGCTAATGGCCAGCCTCTGCCGCCCTAGGAGAAGGGAGCGGCAGGAGCATGGTCCCGCTGGGGCTAGGTTTCTCTGCAAAGGTGTGCGGGTGGGGGCTGGAGAGCCCAGTGGGTGGGGCGCTTGCCTCGCACGCGGCCACCTGGGTTCCGTCCCCTGCACCGTATTTGATTCCTCCAGCCCCGCCAGGAGTGATCCGTGAGCACAGAGCCAGGGTGAGCCCTGAGCACTGCTGGGTGTGGCCCCAAATCAGAAGCCACAAGAGCCCGGGTCGGCTTACCCGGGCGCGATGTTAGCACCCAGCAGGGCTGGGCTATCCCCAGGTCGGTGCTCTGGACGCGCCACTGGCCACAGAAGGGTTTCCTGGTTTCTCAAACTGGATGTCCCATCAGAATACTCAACCCAATAAGGTAAACCGAGGCATTTCTTGAGATCATTAATTGGGCTCGGAGATCAGTCAATAGACCCTTAATTATTATCCAACACAGAGGGGCCAGAGCGATAGCACAGTGGGGAGGGCGTTTGCCTTGCCCGTGGCCGACCCGGGTTCAATCCCCGGCATCCCATAGCGTCCCCCGAGCACCGCCAGGAGTGATTCCTGAGTACAGAGCCAGGAGTAACCCCTGAGCATGGCCGGGTGTGAACCCCAGAAAGGAAAAAAAATCACCAAAACCCCCCAAGTGTTTTAAATACCCAACAGAGATACACGATGGAAAATGAGCCGCTTTCATGGGGTGTGTACGATAAAGCTTACGCCTCCAAAGAATTAGAGGTGGGGGTGGGTCACAGCTGGGGGTGCTCAGGGACTATTTCTAGCTCTGTGCTCAGGGGTCACTCCTGAGGGTGCAGGGGGTCCCACGCCGTGCCCAGCATTGAACTAGAATCAGCCACAAGTAGGGCAAGTATCTGTAACCCCTAAACTATCTCTCCAGCCCAAAAGCTCTGAGTTTCATTAAAAAAAAATTTTGTTTTCAGTGTCAAGGATTGAACCCACAGTTTCACACGTGCAAAGGAGGCTCCCGGCCACTGAGCCACCAGCCTGCAAAGGAATTCTATTCCAGGTCAGCGCGGGTCTAGGCACAGCCCCTCCTGCCGGCCGAGGGTCAGCTTCCGGGGACAGGGTCCCAGAGGGCATCCTTGTGGGGATCTTCTACCCCTTCCCAATGCACTCCACGGCGTCGCCGCTCCTCCCAGACGTCCCCCGGGACACTCGGCATTGGGCTGCGACGTCTGTCTCCCTGGGAGGAAACTGGGGTCCTTCCTTCCCTGCGGTCACCTGCCACCTCAAACTTTGCTCAGGCAGTTCCAAACCCTGCTCTGGTTCCGGAGCCCAAGCCAGGTTGCAGAGCACGGGCCCGAGCACGGTGACCAGGGGCCAGGGCCCTCAGCCGGAGGAGGGTGCAGTGCACGGGCCTGAGCACGGTGACCAGGGGCCAGGGCCCTCAGCCGGAGGAGGGTGCAGTGCACGGGCCCGAGCACGGTGACCAGGGGCCAGGGCCCTCAGCCGGAGGAGGGTGCAGTGCACGGGCCCGAGCACGGTGACCAGGGGCCAGGGCCCTCAGCCGGAGGAGGGTGCAGTGCACGGGCCTGAGCACGGTGACCAGGGGCCAGGGCCCTCAGCCGGAGGAGGGTGCAGTGCACGGGCCTGAGCACGGTGACCAGGGGCCAGGGCCCTCAGCCGAGGAGGGTGCAGTACACGCCGAGCTGCCCTGCATCCACCTTGCTCAGCTCCCCGGGGGCCGGGGTGGCGGGGAAAAGCTGAGAACACGCCAAAGAAGCAAACACAGATGGTGACACGATCACGGGTCCTCATCTCGACCAAGAAGTGAGGAGCAACCAAGGAATTAATAGACTATTCGAGAAAACAAGTGTCTCTCTCTCCTCTCGCGCACACGCGCGCGCACACACACACACACACACACACACAGGCCGTTTACACATGCAGTAAGACTTTGCAAGAGCTTTTCATCTCAGTTCAAAATGCTCTTGGTGCAAATCACAGATTTCTCGATGCCAGAGGCAGAAATGAGTGAGGGTTAATCTACATGGCCGCGTCCTTCTGCGGGGTGCGCGGCCCTGAGGCATCTGCGGGGACTCATGGCTGCACATGCATGCACACACCACACCACACCACACCACACACAACATATACACACACCACCCCCACACCATACACACAACACACACAACATGTACACACAACATACAACATAAACGCACATCACAGACAACACACACAACTCACAACATGCACACACCACACACACCACCACACCATACACACAACACACAACATACACAACACACACCAGACACACACCACGCACAACACACAACATATACACACCACACACATGTCCACACACAACATACACAATACCACACAACATATACACATAACATACACATCACAGACAACACACAACACACAACATTACATAACACACAACATATCCACACATCACAGACAACACACAACACACAACACAGAACATGCACACGCCACACACACCATACACACAACACACCATACACACAACATACATACACAACACATACAACACACACAACAGGCACATACAACACACACAACAAACACACAATATACATGCACAACACACAATATACATGCACAACACACATAATACACAATATACATGCACAACACACACAACATACACACACACACACCCCCTTGAGGCGGAAGTGCAGGCGGACAGGCAGACAGCGCCACCTACAGGTCCTGCCGTAGGTGCCCACACCCCAAGCAGCCGGCCAGTCAGAACTCCCGGGCTAACCCTCTCTGGTGACCACCCCTGGCTGCCTGGGACACTGGCCAGGACGCGTCTCTCTGAGCCCATGCCTACGGGGGCAGGGGCGGTTGGAGGGGGCCCGCGGTGACCTGCTCTCCGCGGCCACTGTGACTCCAGGGGAGGGTCTCTCCAGGCGGTCTGGGAGTTAGAGCCCCCCAGGCGCCCCCTCGGTCTGGACTCAGGGCCCCTAAACGGTGACCGTGCAGAGCGCGTGGCGGGCGTGCGGAGCTACCCCGACAGCTACCCCCGGCTGGAGCGGGCCACCGCACCTGGCGTTTAACCTTCGGTGCCCCTCGAGCCCCATCCCGGTGCTGCCTTGACTATGACTCACGTCCGAGGGGGGTCTCTACTTGGGCGGGTGGGCGCTGTTCCCAGCAGGATCCAGGGGAGCCAGGCCAGGGCTGGGCGTCCCGGAAGGAGACTCTCCCTGCAGGCAGGCGTGGAGAGAGACTGCTCGCCTGAGCGGGGCACCCCAGACCCTCAGTGGCCCCCGCCCGCCCCCCAGCCACACTTCCCGGTGGGCTCCAGTGTGTTTGTGCGTCACCGCCTGCGACGGGAATTCACAGATTCACCGGCGGGCGGGGTCACTGCCAGGGACGGGGTGGCAGGTCCGGGCGCTGAGCTAGCACGTGCCCGCTGGCCCAAGGTCCACGAGCAGCCCCGCTGGGCCAGGGGTGACCGCCTGGGTGCCCTGAAGGCTGAGGGAGTGTGTGCAGGCCACCGGGGACGCGGCGTCTTTCTCGGGGCAGCCTGGGAAGCGGCCACTTGTGACTCCAAAGACGGCCAGGCAGAGAGCACTGGGCGGGGAGACGACACCCTTCAGAGCGAGCATGACAGGAAGGAGCGAGGCCGCTCGCTTGCAGACGTGCAGAGCCTTCAGGAGGGGAGCCACGCGCCGGTGCCAGGGCCGCGTTTGCCGAGACGCCTTCCAGCGGAAGCAAAGGGCACAGCCAAGCCTGGCTAATTAGCTGCACCGCCTTATGCCACGGGCCTGGGGCACGGTGCCCGGCTGCTGTGCGGGAGGGGGAGCCTGCAAAGTCAGCTGTAATTGACACCCGGCACAGGGAGGAGGAGGGAAGGGCGGGGGGGGGGCAGGGCCATCTGGGGGAGCCTGGAAGCAGACCCCAGGCAGGGTAAGACCCCAACCAAGCCACGTCCCGGTATTTGTTCCTGGGGAGGGAGCTCTCTCTCTCCCTCCTCTCTCTCTCTCTCTTGTCTCCCTCCCTCCCTCTCTCTCTCTCTCTCCCTCCCCTCTCCGTCTCCATCCATCCCTCCCTCCATCTCTCCCTCTCACTCCATCCCTCCTCGCTCTCCCTTCCTCCCTCCTTTCTTCTCTCTCCCTTTCTCTCTCCCTCTCTCTGTCTCTCTCCCTCTCTCTCTCTCTCTCGTCTCCTACCCTCCCTCTCTCTATCCTCTCTCTCCCTCCCTCCCCTCTCCCTCTCCATCCCTCCCTCCCTCCATCTCTCCCTCTTACTCCATCCCTCCTCCCTCTCCCTTCCTCTATCCCTCCTCTCTCTCCCTCTCCCTCTCTCTGTCTCTCTCTCTTGTCTCCCTCCCTCCCTCTCTCTGTCCTCTCTCCCTTCCTCCCTCCCTCTCTCCTTTCTCTCTTCCTCCCTCCCCTCTCCCTCTCCATCCCTCCCTCCATCTCTCCCTCTCACTCCATCCCTCCTCTCTCTCCCTTCCCCCTCCCTTCCTCTCTCTGTCTCTCTCTCCCTCTCTCTCTCGCTCTCTCTCTCTGCCTCTGCCTCTTTCTCTCTCTGTCCTCCATCTGTCTCGCTCACCCTCCTCTTCTCCCCTCCCTCTCCCTCACCTCTCTCCCATCCTCACCTCAGAACTGACTAGCAAGGAGCGAGCAGGTTTCACGGATTTACAAACCACCCTCGGGTGCCTTCAATGGCCCCTACGGATGGAAAAGACCAGAGCTGGCGGTGGCCTTGGTCCAGCCTCGTCCTCCCGCCCCCACTCGTTTCTGATGACATCTTCACCCTGTGTCAGCCCAGGAGCCAAGGGGCCGGGGGTCAGGCCCAGCAGAACTGTGCCCAGGCCCTGCGGGGAACAGCAGACCGGCAAGCCACAGTGTCCTTACTGGACAAGAATCCTGGACTGGGGGGGCCGGAGCAATCATACAATGGGGAGGGTGTTTGCCTTGCACGCAGCCAACCCGGGTTCGATTCCCAACATCCCATAGGGTCCCCTGAGCACCGCCAGGAGTAATTCCTGAGTGCAGAGCCAGGACCGACCCCTGTGCATCGCCGGGTGTGACCCCAAAATAATTAAAATTAAAACAACAAAAAAAGAATCCTGGACGGGGCAGAGCTGAGGGCTTGAGTCACAGCCCCGGGGAACTGGGTTCGAGAGACCCGCTTCTCTCTGCGTGCCGAGGGGCGGGCTTGCTGGGGGCAGGGGAGTGGGAGGTGAGGGCGGCGGGCCCAGCCCTGGCCAGCTCAAACCCTGGCCCTGGGCACAGCGGGGAGGGTCTCGATGGCTTTGGGGCTCCATCTCCCTCCCCCCACCTTCTGAGCCAGCCCTCTCCCCTAGAACTGGGGGGATCTTCAGAAACGCAAGAACGTGCTCCCTGGACGCCTCCTGGCATGGCCATCGTCCTCCCCCACTGGCCCAGAGGGTTCCAGAGTGTCCATGGAGGCCTGGGGGCCTTCCCGGGGGCCACCCGCCCGCCCAGAGGGCTCTTCCGGTCTCTGCGTCCAGCTGAGTGGGGAGGTGGCGGGAGCGAGTCTCATCATATGGCTCTGATCTGACCCCCAGGGAGGGAAAACACGCAGGACTCAGGTGCCTGAGGATCGTGCCACTCCCTGGCTCGAACCCCGACCCCCAGGACAGCTGACCGGAAGCTGCTCTGTGAGGAGGCCCTGCAGTCGGCCCCACCCCCGCTCCACACTCCGGGTGTCTGTGGGCACAGGAGCTAGCGGGTAGGTCAGCCCAGCCCAGAATTCTTGTCCAGCAAAGACACGGGGTGACCAGGTCGAGGGCTAGCGAGGAGAGGACTCGCGTGAGAAGGGCAGAGACGCTCAAGCTCAGCCCCGAGAGAGTGAGAGAGACCCCCACTCATGGCCCCCAAATTCAGGAGGCGCCAGGAAACTCAGTGATGGAGAGAAATAATGGGGGCAGCGCGGGAGCGACTCGGTGAGGGGGTCTCCAGCCGTGCAGGCACGAGTCTGAGCACGGTTCTCCCCTCATGCTGAGTGTCTTCCTGGGGACACTGCCTTTGGGGTCCTTGAGAGGCCCCACAAAGAAATCAGACATTGTCAGGAGGCATCAGACATGGGCGTGTGACCCCAGGTCACGGGCCAGAGATGGAGGAGAGAATTCGGCAATGCTGCTCTGACTTAGAGCCACAAACCACCCACCACGAGAAACACCACAAGGTGCGGGGTGGGCTCAGCGGTGACTCCCGGCTCTGTGCTCAGGTGCCCGTAGCTGGTGCCGGGGATCGGACTGGGGTTGGCCAGGTGCAGGCAAGCACCTGAACCCCTGCCCTATCTCTCAGGTTCCCCAAAGTCAGAACATTTTAAATAAAGACACACGCCTGCTCCATCCTGCCACGGCTCACGTATTACAGGCCCCCCCGAGCCCGGCCTGTTGTGGTCCTGCCAGATTCTGGTGCTACCTGGATTGCCGGCGCCGTGTGTGATGGACTTGGACGTGAATTGTGCGTATTTGCACTGAGTTGTGGTTTCTCTTGGTTGCTGGGTTTCGAAGTGCCCTATTAGACACCAGCCCGGAAGCGGGTCGCCCGCTCATTTCATGAAAGAAATCAGACCCACGCACCCAGGAACCAATTCTGAACAAACAGGCGCACGGCAGGACGGAGCAGGGGTCACGGGGCGGGCAGCGGGCGGGCCAGCTGGGACGCAGGGGACAGTGTCTGGGGAAGGACAGACCTGGGTGGGAGACCCAGCGTCTCTCTGGGAGTTAGGACACATGATTCCTGCCGGGTGACACTGAGACGCCTCCGGAACTCTGGGTGGAGAGTGGCTGAGTGATACTCGGACCCCAGGCCACCCCCCCACCAACTGATGTCCTTCTATAATGGGACGGGGAGTATTAACTCAGGGGCATCCCAGTTCCACCCCTCCTGCCAGAAATAAGGCAGAGAGACTCCTCGTTGGGGGTAATTCTTTGAAGACGCAGAGTAAGGATGGGGCGGGGAGCTGGGAAGCGTTGCCCACACTCTCTGCTAGGGGAAAGCTCAAAGATGGGGGGCATGGGGGAGCCCCGGGTTTGACCCCCGAGCCGGGAGACTGAGCTGGGAGCAGCCCCTGAGCAAGGCCTGGCGTATCCCCCAAACCCAAAGGTGGGGGTGGTGGGGGAGGAGGCACAGGAAACAAAGTGGGGAGGGGGAGCAGAATGGGAGGGGCGCCAGAGCAGGGCGGTCTCGGGGGTCTAGAGTGGGGGTCTAGATGGCCCGGGGCAGGGGCTTCTAGACGTGCGAAGGAAAAGTGCGGCCCCCGAGTGCCACCGTCTGAAGGGGCACAGTGTCCCTGACCCTGAGAGTCCTACTGGCTGCTATTAATCCTGGCAGGGGGCTGGGGGGGGGGGCAGGAACTGTCTCACACACACACACACACACACACACACACACACACACAGAACCCCTTCCTTCCCAGTCCCCAAATGGGCTCATCTTTCAGTCAATGGACGGGCTTTAAAAGAAACAAAAGTGTTTCTTTGATAACTGTCAAAAACAACACAAAGTTCCCACCATTCACAGTATCCCGCTCGCTGTCCCCTCGGGAAGGAAGAAGCAGAGAGTCTCCAAACAGAAGCTGAGGGGAAGGGTGGGGGGAAACCAGCGCCTTGGATACAGACGGAGCGTTTGTTCCAGCCCAGGAAGGCCCGGCCCGGCCCCTTCCTGCCTCGATTCCCCTGCGGTGTCTCGGCCCCCGCCCCTGGCCAGACAGATGCCCCTCACCTCCCGGAGCCAGGCGACCCGGCAACACCTCCCCACTGAAGGACTGCTTCTGTCTGAGCCAAAACTGAGCTGGGTGTGGTGCCCTTGCTGTCCCGTCCTCACTCTCCAGTGCTCATTCTGTGAATGGGGGCGACTCTCACCCCCTGCTCCCAGCACACTCGTGTGGACTCGACGCACATGTATGCGCATGCACACACACATACACAGAGTCCAAGCCACCACACATATCACACACACGGAGTCCAAGCTACCACACACACACACACACACACCACACACCACACATACACAACCACACACGCACAACCACACACATACCCCACAGAGTCCAAGCCACCACACACACACACCCCCACAGAGTTCAAGCCACTACACATATACACACATGCCACACACACACACATATACACACACCACACACACACAGAGCCCAAGTCATCACACACCACCACATACACACCACACACACACAGTCCAAGCCAATGGGCTTATTGGGCTTGTGCCAACTGCCTTGAGGAAAGACGCCGCAGAGAGAGTCCTCAGCTGCCGCCCACCGGGACAGTCCTGTGTCACTCCCCCCTTGCTTGTCCCCCTGTGCTGGTGTGCAAGGAGTCTTGTCTCTTAGTCAGAGCCCCCCGTCTCTTGGCTAGAGACCCCTCACAGGACTCCCGTATTCTCAAGAGACTTGCAAGTTCCCACTTGTCCCCATATCCTCAACGCCTCCCCTGCCCCCGGACCTTTATATGTGCTCAGTCTGTGAGAGCTGGGCTTGCCCACCTGGGCCACCACGACATTATTCCCAGGGCCAAGAGCAGGGAGCAGCCCCTGTGTCCATCCACAGAGGCATGGGTAAAGAAATTGGGGGGTCCGCTGCAAGGGACAGCGCGCAGCCCCATGCGGTCAGGGGGTGGCTGAGTGCCGGGAACACGGAGTGCAAGTAGGTAGGCAGATGGACAGGTGGGTGAGCAGATTACAGGCTGCGATCACGGATGGATGAGTGGATGGTGAGGTGATACAGGTAGGTAGTGAAGAGACAGGTGGGTGGATGATAAGTAGGCAGATGGACAGATGGATCAGCAGGTAGGTGGATGGATGGATGGAAAGGTAGGTAGGAGGATGGATGGATGGTTGAATAGGTAGGCAGGTGGATGGATGGCTGGATGGCTGGACGGATGCGTAGGTAGGTGGATGGATAGATGGATGGAAAGGTAGGCAGGTGGGTGGATGAATGGATGGACAGGCAGATGGATGGATGGATGGATGGATGGATGGATGGATGGATGGATGGATGGATGGATGGATAAGTAGGCAGGTGGATGGATGGTGAATGGATGGATAGGTAGGTGGATGAATGGATGGATGATGGATGGATGGATAGGCAGGTAGGTGGATGGATAGATGGATGGAAAGGCAAGCAGGTGGATGGATGAATAGATGAATGGACAGTTGGATAGGTTAGGCAGGTGGATGGATGGATAGGTAGGCATGTGGATGGGCAGATGGATGGATAAGTAGGCAGGGAGATGAACAGACAGAGAAGTCCATAGGTATGCAGATCAGTAGACTGCATATAAAATAGATTGGATACACACATATTTGAATAAACAAAAAGATCTGGATTCTGCACTGCCTCCCCCACCACCCCCCCCACAAAAAAAAAAAAGAAGAAGAAAAGGCAAGGGTGGGACAACCAGGTGACATGATGCTGCCTGGAGACTATTTCCAAGTATTTCCAAGGCCTGGTGGTGCCTTGGAAATACCACACACACACACACACACACACACACACACACGGCCAACAATCGTGGTTGAGAGATTAAAATTGGGTAGACTTTGAGGACCCCCCCACTCTGCCTGCTTCCCAGACTCTGCCTGTCTGAGCTTGCCGTGCAAACGGGGACTTCTCCAAGCCACTCGGAAGCTGCAGAGTGGTCACAGATAACACGGCCAGCGCTGGCCCTTCCAAGGGCCTCGGCGGAGACGGGTTTTAATTTCCGAAAGACAAAGGCGAGAAGCAAAAGACTATCTCCCCGCACTTCAGGCCGATCGCATTACTCAGAGGGTGGCGTCTCCTTCGGGGGGAAAAAAAAAGGAGACTGTCAATTATGATTAATATTCCCCTTATAATTAATTCAAAATCTTATTAAAATCAAACTTTTATAACTTTACATATCAGCACGCAGCCAGCGCGGGGACGGAGGCGGCGCCCGCCATTCATTTCACCTGGACCGTTCCTCCGCTCTCCAAAAAGGCAATAAAGGCCCTTCTGGAGGGTCCGCGAGGCCGGGGCCACCCTCATCTCCATAACGACACAATTTCCAATTCACGCCTCATTTTCATTAATGTTTCTGGCCATAAATTTTTAAGCATATGATAAAAAATTTCTGAAGCGGCATAAAACTAACATGAAGAGCGAGTTCATTAGCATGTGACCCTAATTAGAAATTCCATATTAAGTCCCCGTCTGTCCCCTCCCCGCCCCATCCCAGCACATCCGGGCTAAGGCTAAGTTCCACCCCGGCCCAGCCCCCGGGTAGGGGAGGGGTAGGGAACGTGGGGTGGGGGTGGGGGGGCGGGATTCCATCCCTGAGATGGTTTCGTTCCTTGGAATCATTTCCCAAACCCTCCCGGGCGGCTTCCCTCTGCCGTTGAATAAGTCAACAGACAATCGTATCTCGGAATGTCTATTTTTTGGGTCTCCGATTATCCCGAGGAATTGTGAGAAGGTCCTCGCCCGATGCTTTATTAATGATACGAGATCAGGCGGGGGGGCCGGGGGGCTGGGGGGGAAATGCTGACGCTGTCTCTTTTCTAATGTTGGGTGATAAAAGCGCCACTTCAGGATCCAGAAGGTTAAGTTCTAATGTGTATTTTGAATAGAGTGTGTTGGAATAATTGCCTCATAAGCCGCGCGGCCGCCTGCTAATGGCCGTGGACTGCAGACCTCAGCAGAGACGGCCAAGCTTGCTGGAAAATTTGCTGCGCCTCGACTTTTCGCCCTCCCAGATTAAGTTAACTTTCCCCTCCCCTCGCTCTGGCAGGGATGGTGTCGAATCCCACCACCCGTGGGCGACCGCCGGCTGCACACAGGACCCCCCCCCCCCCCGTCTTCCCCCCGGCTGCCCCGCCCGGGTGGCAGGACAGAGCGAGCCCATCCTGCAGTTCCCCAGCCCTGGACAGCTCGCACGCAGGGGGTCCCGCAGGCTACCTCCCGCTCACGGCTCTTCCCGAGTGGACGCTGAGGGGCTGTCCATGGCCCCCGGGCTACCCTGCTGGACCCTCTGCCCCGGGGCTCCCCTTCCTGGGGCTGAGGACCCAGCAGAGCTCTGTAGACAGGCTCCGGGGAGCACTGTGAGCAGAGCCCCAGCTGCCCACGGCCAGCCAAGATGGGGCGACAGTCTGGTGGGCTGCGGCTGGGACAAGGCCGGTGGGGAAGGGGCGATGGGTTTAAGGTTCACGGTTCTCGCACCCACCCAGCAAGGGCCGCCAGCACCTGCTCCCCCCCACCCGGGCCTAACGCCTTCCATCCGTCTTCCTATGACCGAGGGCAAATGCGGGGAGGTCCCGCCCCGGGCTCCCCCGAGACCCCCGGCCACAGGAGGAGGAAGCCCAGCACACAGGCAGCTCAGGAGGAACTTCGGGCCGAAGCGAGGAGCACCGGATGGTGAGTGCAGGAGATGGGGGTGGGGGCAGGCCCTGAGACGCCCCACCCTGTCCGTCCGGCCCTATCCGTCCCAGGGGACACTCTGAGCCCCCCCCCCCAGCCTGCCCGGCCAGGGCAGATGCCCCGGCTTACACCCAGCTCTGAGCCCCTCCAGCACCGAGCGGCCGGGCGCTCTGGGATTCGCCAAGTGCAGCTGACAGAGGGGGTGCGCCCAGCCGGGGGCCTGGTACCCGCACGGAGGGGGAGCTAGGGATGGGGCACAGGGCGGGGGCGGGGCAAAGGGCTGGGGGCGGGGTTGGGGAGGGGCAACAGCCTTGGGGCGGGGTTGGGGGAGGGGGCAAAGGGTTTGGGGGCGGGGTCAGGGGAGGGGCAAATGACTGGGGGCGGGGTTAGGGGAGGGGCAAATGACTGGGGGCAGGGTTAGGAGAGGGGCGAAGGCTGGGGGCGGGGTTAGGGAAGGGGCAAAGAGCTGGGGGCGGGGTTAGGTGAGGATCAAAAGGCTGGGGTGGGGCTAGGGGAGGGGCAAAGGGCTGGGGGTTGGGCTAGGGTTAGGGCTAAGGGCAAAGGGTGGGAGTTGAGGAAGGGGGAAATTCCACTGCCCAGTTCTCTGCTGTCCTGAGAGGATGCAAATGCGCCGCCCAGAGCGCCACCCCCCTAGACGCCCCCCTAGACGCCCCCTCCAGGAGCAGCGCCCCCCCAACCTGGAGAGGGCCGTGAGTCCAGCCTCTCCCTCCAGGCTCACACCTGGCTTGGGCACGACCCTGTGACAGACCTGGGCCCTGGAAAGGCGAGCAAAGTGCCCCCAAACGGAGTTAGTCCAGAGCGCAGAGGGATGTGTGCATGTGTGTGTGCGTGTGTGTGCGTGTGTGTGCATGCGTGTGTGTGCATGTGTGCGTGCGTGCATGTGTGTTTGTGTGCATGTGTGTGCGCAGGTGCGTGACTGTGTCCGTACATGTGTGCGTGCTCGGAAAAGCTTTCCAGGCAAGGAGGAAGTGAGCTGCTTACTAAAGCTTCCTGCAGCAGCCGGGGACTTCCTCCGTGTCACCTGGGCTCTTGGTGACCAGGACACAGCTGGGGTGGCAACGCACCGGCGAGACCCCCGGGCGGGGTGTAGGCCTGGGTGCCCCCTCTCCACTGGGCCCCCTTCTGGCACCCCCAACTGCGGTCCTGGTGTCCCGGGCACTGCAGGCGTGGCCCAGCGAGGACCCCCTCTGTAACCGGCTCCTCTGGGAGTGAGGCGGGGCAGGGCTGCGGGGTGACTGCGCCTTGCTCAGGGCGTGAAGCTGGTCCCCGCCGGGGCCAACACACCCACCCAGCGGGAACTCGGCTCCCAAATCCGGCCAGGGCCCTGCTCTCTGGGGGCTCAGGCCCTCCCAAGGCTCGCTTTGGGGGTCCGCACCTGCTCCGAGCACCGAGACAAACCAGCCTGGGGTCAGAGAGCCGCCAGCATCGTTCTCAGGGCCTCAGTTTCCCCAGTTACCGAAGGAAGCAACAGGACAGGCTGTTCCTCGGGGTCCCCTCTGTCGGACCCCTAACCGCGTGGCTGCACTACAGATGTGGGGGGTGAGAGCGGAGGGGCCGGCCGCATTGTCTCCTAACCACCGCATTATTTATTAAAACAAATAAACGTTTCAACCAAATTATGTTTTTAAATGGAGGTTTGTTCCTGCCTGACAATTTATAGTCGTGTAATTTTTAAAATGCCAATCACCAATCGCCAAACAGAGCCCATCTGAGCAGGCCAGGACTGCTAATGGATGGGGCCGCATTATTGCAGAGATAAATCAACTCCTCAGACCTTAAAATGCCATAAATAAGCAAGTCGCTGTGTCAGGACGGGTGAGGTGGCCAGAATCAGGCGCTGATTTATTACACGGCACCTTCATAATCAACGCCCTGGTGATCTGCCACTTTCTTTATATATCAAGATATGAATAACTTTCAGACATGGAAATAAATCACAGTGCTCGATCTCAGATCCAACTTCAGAAGCGCCTGCCGGGGGACAGCCTGCTCGGGACCATCCGGGGCGAGGCGCTGGGCAGCCGGGCGGGGAGGGTTGGTCTTGACACTTGAGTGACGTGTCCACTGGGCTCAGCGCCTGGGCCTGACTTCTGACAAAGGCCTGTCCACGGGGAAGGATGCCACAAACTCCGTCAGACGTTACCGCTTAAGCTCCCAACGCCAGGGGGGAGGGGCCGGGGGTACAATTAGGTGAAAAGGAAACAAATGAGGGTCCCCCACTATGAAAAGGACAGAAATGGGGCTGGAGCGATAGCACGGCGAGGAGGGCGTTTGTCTTGGACTCGACCCGGGTTCGATTCCCAGCATCCCATAGGGTCCCCTGAGCGCTGCCAGGAGTGATTCCTGAGTGCAGAGCCGGGAGGAACCCCTGAAACCCCTGAGCATCACTGGGTGTCTCTCACACACACACATACACACACACACACACACACACACAACCACCTAAATAAATAATTTTTTTTTTAAAGAAACAATGACTCTTTCTGGCAACTATTCTCTCACTGCCTGGATCTCGAACCCTTCACCCTCCAGAACCACAAGGAATGAATGTCCGCTATTCACAGCGCCCCGGAAAAGGAGTTTTATGATGATCGCCCCCCACGGACCAAGATAAACCCCTCCCTGCGCCTGGGAGGGGCCTGGCGGTGTGAGTGTGGACGTCCTCCAGAAGACGCTGGACTTGCTGCTTGTGTGGAAGCATCGAGGACCACATAAGAAAATCCCAGGGGTCGATAGTACAGCAGGGGGGCGCTTGCCTTGCACGCGGCCAACCTGGGTTGGATCCCCGGCATCCCATTTGGTCTCCTGAGCACCACCAGGGGTGATTCCTGAGAGAGAGAGAGAAAGAGGGAGAGAGAGAGAAAGAGAGGGAGAGAAAGGGAGAGAAAGGGAGAGAGAGAGGGAGAGAGAGGGAGAGATGAAGGGAGAGAGGGAGAGAGAGAAGGAGAGAAAGGGAGAGAGAGGGAGAGAGAGACAGAGAGACAGACAGAAATAGAGAGGCAGAGAGATAGAGAGGGAGGAAGAGAGAGAGGGGGGAGAGAGGAGAGGGAGGAAGGGAGAGAGAGGAGAGGGAGGAAGAGCGAGAGAGCGCAGTAACCAGACGGAGGAGAGCCAAGAATCCTGGCAGCACCTTCGGTTTCTGGAGGCCCCACTCGGGGCGGGGCAGCTGCCCCAGTGCCCCAGGGCGTGTCCTGATAAGCAAAGTCTGATTGGCACGTGGGTGCGCCCGCAATCCACAGCCCAGTGGGTGGCCACCCGCAGAGGGAGAAGCTTCCTTCCGGTCCCTTGCTGAAGCCCCCGAGCGGCAGGACGCCAGCCGCTGCCCACCTAACTCAGCCCTGCCCTCGGGCCGGAAGGGGCTGGCCGCCCGCCCTCCCGGGCCCCCCTCCCGGCAGCTGTGAGGGCAGAGGCGCCTGCCAAGCCCCAGCACACCGACTGGAAGGCACGTGCCAGAGGCCGGGGGCGGGGGGGGGCCCTGATGTGGGAGAAGGCCCCGGGAGGGGGGGGGTGACGCCCGCAGCCTGAGCCTGGTCCACAAGCCACACACCCGCCTGGGCCACCAGAGACCATTTCCTAGAGGTGCCCATCGCAGGAGCCCCCGGGGGGTGGGGGCAGGAGCCCCCTGGTGGGGGGGCAGGAGCCCCCTGGTGGGCGGGCAGGAGCCCCCTGGTGAGGGAGGGCAGGAGTACCCCAGGCGACGCCCAGGAGACCCGGGACCCCCCAGGGGGATTCCAGCCACCTGCGTGCCCAGCAGCCCCTGGGGAGCTCGAGGCGTCCAGGGCGGCCCCCTGCGGTGGGCCAGCGGTCAACCCCAGGCCCGGGGCGTCCCTCTCTCTTGCCACTGCTTGACCTCCCGCCCCCAGACCCTCCATTTCTTAAGATCCAAAGATTTCGTGTTCCTCCGGGCCGGACACCGGGCAGCGCGGGAACTCGCGACGGGCTTCTGGAAAGGGCAGCGGCGTCCAGGCCGGTGACAGCGCCTGTGAACCGTCTGGCCCCGGGTCAGCCTCTGGGTCTCAGGGCCCCGCTGGACCCATTACCACCGTCCAGTCCGGCCGCGGGGACGCGTTTGCCCGAGGACACGGGCCAGCAGCGGCCGAGCAGAAACTCTGTGGCCGATTTGCTGCTCTCAGCAGTCCGAGGCTGAGTCTCCCTTCGTCCACGCCCGCCTTCCCATGACCCTCCCCCCCTGCCATCTCAGTTTGATGCCGGAAGGAGCTTTGGGGGCAGCGTCCGCCTCTGCTCGGTGCTCACCACGCCTGGATAATGCACCCGCACTCGGAGAGCACGAAGCCGGGAGCCTCTCGCCCAGCGTGCATGGGGTGGTCCGCGGGACACGTGGCCCCTGGGCCAGCTCGGCTGGCGGGGACAGAAGGGCCGAGGGCCGCGGACGCTTCCCATCCACCAGTGAGAGGCTTCTGCTAACCCAACCCGGTGCATCCCCAAACCTCAGTCTCTCTCCCAGACTGGGACCCTCCCGCCAGGGAACTTGGACCAGCAGGAACCGTCCGAGTCTGCAAACGGGCAGAGAGTGGGAGCTGCACCGCAGACAGTCTCGGGGACAGAGGGAACCCCGAGGAAGAACAGAGAGCGGCTCGAGATTCCACGTGGAGGGGCTGGAGGGATGGCACAGCGGGGAGGGCATTTGCCTTGCACTCGGCCGACCTGGGTTCGATTTCCAGCATCCCATAGGGTCCCCCGTGCACCACCAGGAGTGATTCCTGAGTGCAGAGCCAGGGGTAACCCCTGAGCATCGCTGGTGTGACCCAAAAATCAAAAAACAAACAAACAAACAAAAACCTAACCAGATTCCAGGTGGAATCTGAGGATGCAACTCCCAAGGCACAAGGGAACCCTCTCCCGAAGACCAAGGCCTGAGTATGCGGCTGTAGCCGCCCTGACCCCAGTCCTCGAGAAAAGCGGGGAGGGGGGAGGAGGTCAGGAGCTCGGCCAAGTGTCCCCAAGGGAGTGGGGACTCGGCCCAGGCCCGGGGTGGAGCGGGAGGTCTGCAGGACCGGCCCCCGGAAGGCTTTGCACTAGCCTTCTGGCGCCGGCTCGGTCATCGGTGGCTGAGGCCCCCCGGGTGGGGAGTTGGGTAGAATTTCGCAGGTGAAGTTGGCCCAAAGGTTCTAGCCAACAGCTGTGGTGCAGAGAGGGGCCACGGGGGCTGCAGGGCCCAGGATTGGGGACAGGGGTCTTGGGCATCCTTGGTCATTGGCTAGAAGGGGACCCAAGAGTCCCACCTCCAGATGAGAAGTACACTGGGAGATCCCATCTGCGGGGGCCTCCCCGGCACAGCCCGGAAGCTGGCGAGTGGGACCCTCAGCACTCTGCCCCACCCGCGGAAACCCCCCCATAGGCCACCCTCCAGGGACGGAGAGAGGGCACAGAGGGCAGAGCACGGCCCGGGCATGCAGCCAATCCGGCTTTGGTCCCCAGGACCCCACCGGACCCCCCAAACCCACAGGAGTGATCCTTGAACACAGAGCCAGGCGTGAGGCCAGAGCACAGCCGGGGAGGCCCGAAGAAGCAAAGACAGACAAAGCCCGTGCCCAGCTGCCTCGAGGAGGAACCACCGGGGGACTCTCCAGAATGAACATTTATTTCCGTCTCTCAGTCGCATGCCTGACTGGTCCCCGGGTCTCCAGCAAGCGAGCACCACCCTTCAGACACCCTCTCCCCGACGTGCCAAGTACCCGTCCATCCGGCCATCAAGCCCCTCCCTGGCCGGGTGCCAACCAGCCGGGCTTCCCTCCTCGCGAGCTTCCACGCCAACGTCACAGAACCGGGTCTCACCTTGACGTGTCCCTTCCTGGGGCCTGTGGGTGTTGTGGCAGCGCCCTTAAAGCACATGCCGAAGCGTCACGCCATCGCGCCAGGGGTGGGGCAGGAGCAGAGGCCTGGCGCTTGGGGATGGCTCGTTGCCACCCTTCTCCCAAATCCCAGGTCCCCGTGGCGGCAGCCGCCTGGCCCCCCTCCAACTCTTGCTCTCTGGGGGTCCACGAGCTTCAGAGACTCGCCCATCCGCCCACGGCATGGCAGGAATGGAGAAGGGGTGTGTGTGTGTGTGTGTGTGTGTGTGTGTGTGTGTGTGTGTGTGTGTGTGTGTGTGTGTGTTAGTTTCAAATGTCGTGAGTTCAAGTCTGTTGGGGACAAGCTAAGCGTCTCCAGGAAGCCCATGAGTTCTGTCTCCGAGGGGAGGGAAGGGGGAAGCTCTTAAGGTCTTGGATCCTTCAGCTCTGTGCCGCAGTATCCTTCAGCACTTTGACCCCTGCCCTCCTGCTCCTGCTCTGTGTAGCTGTCCACTGACCAGCCGTGATGGCCAACGCGGTAGGCCGGTAGTTTTCAGCATCACTCCGTCTTTTCACTGACCCTGGTCTCTGGACCGGAGGGTGAGGGCGTTTTCAGGCAGATTTCTACAAGGGGTTTCCCCGTCCCACCAGGGGGAAGGCTGGGGTCCCGCCAGCCCTGCTGGTGACCTCAAGCCACACCCGTTCACATGCACAAAACCCGGGTTTTCTCCCGTTATACCTTGCTCCATTCACTGGGGACCTCTAGAATTCCTCCGAGTCAGAGAGCACTGGCCAGGGAAGGAGGGGGGAGGGTGCCCCCTTCTCGAAAGCGAGGGACGAGAAACAGAGGGAAGGACGATAAACGAGAGGAGCGTTCAACAAGGCCTGCATGATTGATGTGTCCACACACACACAGAGGGGCGGGGATGGGGGAGGGGTGGTCTTCCCGACAGAATGAATTCGATTTAGGAAATCTGCGTTGAAGGTGCAAAGAGTCATTTCCCCTTCGTCACCGTTAACCGGAATTATCGTGAGTATCATCCTGCTCATCGGCTTTTTGCTGTGTGGACAGAGAGGGAAGAGCTTTAGCTCAACCCGAGTCGTCTGACGGGAGAAGGTGTGGTTTTGAAGGACCCTCCTCGGTCCCAGGCCTTACGGGCCATCTAGGGGGGCCCTCTTCCCACAGGGGCTGCCTCGGGGACCCTCGTGCCCAAGCCCCTCGCCCTTGTTCCATCTGCCTTCCGAAACAACCCTGCTCTGCGCGCTATAAATTATGCAAACTTTAAATATTACCCGTGCCATTTTTACTGTCTCATTTAAACAGGAGTTTTGATTAAATAATATATTTATGGAGTGGAAGTCGGTAATAGACAGTAAATTACCGGAGCTTTGACGTCGATCTGCCCCCATCTACACGAAATCCTCTTAATGAAAAGCGCTGAAACCATGTTTCCATCCCAGGCAGGGCAGAGCGTCTTCGTTAGGTTGGATGAAGATAGATGTTTACTGTATGTAGAGTAAACATCTTCTTCATATATATATATATATATATATATATATATACACACACATATATATATATAAAGGAGCTTGGCAGAACCTCGGACCAGGTTATACATTATTTGTGACTCGAGGTAATTTATTTGGTTGTCACTTCTAAACAAATTGGCCCCAAATAATGACCTTCAAGACTGGGAGATCTGTTGGAGAAGTGAGGCCAGAGCTGTGGCTCATCTATCAAGTTTCAAAACTTAGCTGTTGGAACAGAGCCCCTTCCCCCGAAAAGGGCGGGTCCGTCAGCAGGGCACCTGGGCTCCAGTTCCAGCGGTGACTCATGGGAGGCCGTGGAGGGCTGCTAAACTCGCTGGGACCCTCGCTTCCTCAGCAACACGTGGGCGGGAGGACACAAGCCATCCTCCCGCCAGTGTTGAGGACATCAGCACACGTCACAAAAGTGGACAGAGTCACGAGCAAATAGTGACGGCCCCTTCTAGAGCAAGACCTCTGTCCCCACCCGCTGGCCTTCGATTCAGACCTAACAAACACCTAACACACAAAGCTGAATATCCATCTAACACACACCTAACACACAAAGCTGAATATCCATCTAACACACATCTAACGCACATCTAAACAATCCCATCTAACACACACACACACACACACACACACACACAAAACCCTCCCCCCAAACAAAAACAGCAAAAACAACAACCAGAAAGGAAAGAAAGCAAACACTTTCTCTTATTTTCTTTTAATTGAGTATGTGGGTATGTTGGAACCCTGGCAATAACCTCACTGAGTGACCACAGAGCAGTGCCCCTCATGCACGGGACTTCCAGATGGCGGGTCCCACCAACGATGACCATGACACAAAGACCAGTGGAAACTAACCACAGCTACCATGGGGGACTGTCTCGACCCTCCCCATAACCCCAGCAATGGTATAGGGCTTCTTTCCTTCCAATTCATGTCCATTTCATGAAGGTTGCAGAGGGCAAAAGAACATATACATACCCAAAACAATGCCTGATGTCTGTGATTTTTTTTTCCATTTTTTGGAGGGAATCCCACTCAGTGATGCTCAGGGGTTACTCCTGACTCTGCACTCAGGAATTACTCCTGGCCATACTCGGGTACCATATGGGATGCCAGGGATCCAACCCAGGTCTGGTCGCATGCAAGGCAATCGCCCTCCCCACTGTACTATCGTTCTGGGGCTGGAGTGATAGCACAGCAGGTAGGGCGTTTGCCTTGCACGAGGCCAATCCAGGTTCAATACCTCTGTCCCTCTCAGAGAGCCCTGCAAGCTACCGAGAGTATCCTGCCTGCATGGCAGAGCCTGGCAAGCTACCCGTGACATATTCGATACGCCAAAAACAGTAACAACAAGTTTCACAATGGAGACGTTATTGGTGCCCGCTTGAGCAAATCGATGAACAACGGGACGACAGTGCTACAGTGCTACCCAAAACAATGATCAGAAATCAGTGGAGCTTTGGCTGGGGTGGGGGCGGGGGGCTTCTACTGCAGAAACAGGGAGGCAGAGCTTTTTGCTCTGTGTGGTTTACGAATGACTATCTTTCCTGATTCTTAGCGGCGAGGTATGCATAAAATACAAAAAAAGACAAGGGAACCAGCCCAGTGTCGGCATTCAGAGCTCTGGGGACGTCAAGGGGCTCCTATGCCATCTGGCTGTGTGACCTCAAGGGCAGGGGGGAGGTAAGAGATGGCCCCTGCATCCGAGGAATAAAAGCATGTGTCCCTGTGCTCGGCAATTGGACGCAGTGAGTCCCGGCTGATCAAAAATAATGATGATGGCCATGACCACTGGGCCCCGTGCCTTGCTTTGAAAGCATTTTCATAGAAAAGCCCTTACGTGCACATCATTTGACTCCGTGGAGGGATGACAGATTCGGCCCATCCCGAAGACAGGGGCTAATTGATGGATGGAGGCGTCCGGGAGCAGAGTGGACTGGACCAGCCAGCACCAAGCCCCATTAGGTTCAATGAGAAGGTGAAATAACTCAGCAGAAAGCACTCCAGGGCCACATGGCTGAAAGCCCAACCAGCAACGGGCTCCGAGCTAGGGGAGGTGCCATGTCTCTGCCTCCCCCCTTCAAAGCGACACACACACGGGGTCTCAGAGGGGTAGAAGAATTCGCCCTCAGAGTGGGTGGAATTTTTTGGGGGGGGGGCCTTTTTGGGCAACACCAGCGATGCATAGGGGTTACTCCTGACTTTGCACTCAGGAATTACTCCCTAAGACGCTTGGGAGACCCTATGGGATGCTGGGTGTTGGATATCATTGGTTTGTCCTTTCCCCCTTGCCACTAGGAGCTTAGGTTTATCAGTCACACCCATCAAAGTGCTCCCGAGTCACTCCCATTCTTTTGTTTATCTGTAACCAATTCTACCAGTTTATCTGCTCTTCCCTTAATCAAACTCTGTTAATTGGTAAGGTCAGAACTTCCTAGGACACTGAATATTATAACATTGCCTTTCTCTCCTCTTTATGCCTTTTGAATAATTTACTTTAAAGCTATGTCTTTTTTGTATAGACACAAGAAGACAATATTATGTTCTTATAACTTAAGACTTAATTGGCCTCGATATTCCCTTCTGGGCATCTGCTTTCTCCACTTAAGCCTCAGTTGCCCTCAGTTCCTAGCACCCCAAAGTAGGGTCCCCGACGTGGGACGGGAAGGATCCAGGGCAAGCGGTGAGTTATGTGCTACCCTGGCATCGAGATGGGCCTGGCCAAAGTGCCTAATTCTTAACTATAAGTTAAGAGCTTGATCATAGACAAATGCTGTCATGATCCAATAGTAATTATGAGACTGGGACCCTGCCACGGATAGGAAAGACTGATCTGGCCTGAGCACTGTAGTCTGAGATTGAGATGGCCCCAGGTGAGCAATTCTATAAGCTTTAATGCATCTCTTATTGTGTCCATACAAAATAATTAATATTATGAATTCTTATATGTTTGCTGGCTGAGGAGAAGAGAAACACATTCATGGGACTCTGCCCTTGGGTGGATCCTCCTGCTGAAAGAGAATTAAGTCCTAGGAGAAGCATCCCCTGAGGAAAAAGAACCTTAATCTATTGCTGACCACACCTATGTGTATGCCCCAACCCCCTGATGCTGTGGAGATTTAACTAGGCGGTAAGAGTGGGTTGGGGGCCAGATCCACGGCGCCAGATCCACTGGGGCCAGATCCACGGAGCCAGATTCATGGGGGCCAGATCCACGGGGGCCAGATCCACAGATCGAGAGAGAGACCGAGAGCCGGGAGAGAGGTAGAGAGAGAGAGAATGAAGTAGGATGGGGGAGAAAGAAGCAGGAGGAGAATCAGAGGAGAATGGAGATGGACATGAAATAAACCGATCGAGCAACCAGTTTGGCCTTGTTCCTTCCTTCGCCTGCCTCACCGCCTGCGCGCCCCTTTATTTTTATTTTTATACACTGGGAATCGAACCCTGGTCGGCCGCGTGCAAGGCAAACGCCCTACCCACTGTATATCGCTCCAGCCCCAGTGGGCAGAATTTCTGAAGCCTAGAATTAAATTATGCACCAATCCCAAACTAGAACTATACTCAAGCTGTCAACACGAACCCTCTTCCCGCCATCCTGGGCCTCCAGAAGTAGGTGTAAGAGAGAGAGAAAGGCTGAGCTGATTTTTCCTGTGGAAATTTCAGTCTTCACAGAGTTCAGTTCGAATGTGAAGAGCAATTGATTGAGCCTCCTTAAGGGGTCCACCATAGCCCGTAAAACTGGCTTAGGAGGCATCAAGCAGAAGCAGTCTGAGCATCAATCTCCCAGAAAGAGATGAAGGGAACCACCTTGACTCACCTCTGAACTTGACACAACACGGAAAGCCAGTGTGTGCTGAGGGCTGGGTTACCTCCAACAACGAGACACTTTAGAGCTAGAGAGAAACAGCCCCTTTCAGACCTATATCAGGTCAATATCTGCCAAGAAACACCCCCATCTCCCACCCACCCCCGATCTTTCTAGGCGAGCCTTTCTCCCGTGCCAAGTGGGGTGCAGGTATACCCAGAATTGTCCTGGTAGACCTGTCCTCCGGAATCTGTTTGGGGATATTCCCCCGAGATTCACTGGAGGCAGGGAATTTCCTGGATTGGCATTTTATCATGGTTCGGAAAGATCAGGAGACATACACCCACCCACTTAAGAGACAAATGAACAAAAGGCCCAGAATGTCAAGAGGACGTGACCCTTCTCAAGGTGCCACGGTCCTTCCAACACGGAAGCCAGGCTGTAGAGTCCGCCCTCGCGTCCTTATTGATACAAAGATCGTGACAACCTCCTTTTCAAGTTCAGTTCAAGAGTTAACGTTTCCCAAAGTCCAAAAGATAGGGAACACACGTCCCGTGGAGTTCCATGGTGTAACGGTGTCTGGAAGCTGAGAACACGCATCCAAGAGGCTCTCTTTCAGAAACTCGTAACAGTTCTGCTTCACCCCACGGGTGGGCCAGATACTTCTTGCCCAAATCTCAGGCTAGGACCCTGGTCTTCCAGAAACACGGTAAGATGCCAAGACCGGAAATGCCTCCGACCGCCAGTGAATCTCACCGTCCAGCCCGCAGCCACTGTGGGCAGGGCTGGCGCTGGGGTGGGGGTGAGTGAAGGGAAAGGGGAAACCAAAGAGAACTGGGAGTTGGTCTTGGCGAGTCCTGGGGAACCCGGGGTGCTGGGGGTCTCGCTGCTCGCGTTCCTCTATGTCCTCACAGATGCATTTGGAACTTCGGAGAATAAAAGGTTAGGAACGTGTCATTGATTTAGCCTTTCTCGGCTGGAGAGCATCTGGCCTCCCCCCCACCCCGGGTCCCCCAGGATATTCCAAGAGGACCACAGATGAAGACCACCTCAATGGGCTGGAGTGGGGTGGGGACCGTGACTAGGAGGCCAGGCAGGGGGGCCACAGGAAACCCTCTGGGGCACCATGCCAATGGGAATACTTTTGGCTGGCAAATCTTTTTTTTTTTTTTTTTTTGCTTTTTGGGTCACACCCAGCGATGCACAGGGGTCACTCCTGGCTCTGCACTCAGGAATTACCCCTGGCGGTGCTCAGGGGACCCTATGGGATGCTCGGAATCGAACCCGGGTCAGCCGCGTGCAAGGCAAGTGCCCTCCCCGCTGTGCTATCACTCCAGCCCCAGGCTGGCAAATCTCGAGGACCTCAGAGACCGGCTGAAAGCCCAACTCGAACACAGTCTTTCTGCGCTGAGATGCCCGAGAGACGGCTTCCCTCCTCTTGGTGTGACCAACGGCTCATGGAGTGAAAAGCTGGCGTTTGCCAGAATCAGACCTCACCTCGCTGGCCGGCCTTTGCCTTTCACGACCAGGAATTGGCCTCTCTGAGCCCTAAGTTTGTTATCTATCAAGGAGGGATCAGGTCCCACTAGCCTGACATGGCCACTGTGTATTTTACACGCATGACATATTTTACACATATGAAACCGGCACATGTCGGTTTTTTTTTTTCAAGCAGGAAAACAGAGGCTCTGTCTCCACCACTCACGCTGGACAGATGCTAGGGACTCAGCGGGTGAGCGTGGGGCGAGGGGAGAACACGATCATTACTCATCAGCCCTTTAGGTAGACGCCCCCCCACCCCCCCGATTTCACAGTCACCAAGTTTCTGTTTGTTTGCGTTTACACCTCCCTTCCTTGGGAGTCGATTCAACAACTCGGTAATTAAAACAAATACCTTGCGTTCCCAACCAACTCCGTGGCACGAAGCGGAAGGCAATTACTCAACCCGGGTTTCGGCTTCCTAGGCAGCCTGCCTTAATTTATTCTAATTCAATATTCCAAAGGCGATCTTTCAGGTAGCGCCCTCCGGCGCGCACAGAGACGGCAGCAGGCCGAAGGAGGGCCTGGAGCCACCAAGTGCTCGGGAGCCGAACCCCCAGAGCAGAAAACCAAACTCGTTTCTCAGAAGTGCCCAGAGTGAACCGCGTGTAAGAGCCCGGTCCAGAGAGCAGACCCTGCTGCCGGCCCCTCCACTTCCTGTTACCCAGCACTGGCTCATTAGCCCCCAGGGACGCTCCCCAGCTGGAGTGCCGGCAAAGCAGACATAGCAGCACTGCACAAACTGGCCCCGGGCGGCCCAAACCCAGGGCGACCGTTAGCTGCCAACATGCAGGGGGGCACCTGCCCATCTCGGGACTAGAACGAAGACGTCCTGACTCCGAGGCACCCGCCCACGGCTGGCCCTGGAGACAGCCCACTCACCTTACCTCTTCCACAGGGGGGTTTGCACCTTCCTGCTCACCCAGGTGTACCTCTCATTTCGCTATGCCTTTAAGTCCCTGAGCACCTTTTGAAGCTTAATTTGAGTAAGGTAAGTCCAAATCAGGTACCAACTAAGAGTGTGTGTGTGTGTGTGTGTGTGTGTGTGTGTGTGTGTGTGTGTGTTGGACCCTAGGTGGGTGCATGTCCCGTGTACGTGTTGGGATCCAGTAAACGTAGTCAGGTGTTCATGGAACGGCGGATGATCACGTGGGACGCCCACAGAGCCCCTGGCCGATGGTCTCTTACACCACGTCTGGAAGTGTCAAGCGTTCCAAGACATACTTTTTCCTTTTCAAGGCTGAATAATGTTCCCCGCCTTCGCTCCTTCACTGATGCAACTGACTCATGGGTCCTCGTGGATAATTCTGCCCTGTACGAGGCTGGCAAACGTGGCTTTGAGACCGAGCTCTCCGAGAGTTTGGGGGTTCGGGCCCAGAAGGGGCGGTGCTGCATCATGAGGGAATTCTGTCTTTTTCCTCTTTCTCGAAGGATCTCCCTATGGCTGGGCTTCACTGCAGCCACGCACAACCCCCCCGAGGCTCTCCCCCCTCTCTGCCAGCTCTTAGCTTCCGCTGTTTCTCTTTGGGTGTTTGTAATCCTCATCCGAATGGGTCCGAAGAGCCTCTCATCGCGTCTCCATTTGCATTCCCTTAAGGATAAGGGAAGTTGAGCATCTTTGCCAGGACGTATCGGCCACTGGCATCGCTTCCTGGGAGAAATGTCTGTTGGGATTCTTTGCCCGTTGGTTGCTTATTTGTTTGGTTGTTTGGTTGTTTGGTTGGGGGCCACACCCAGCTATGCCCCGGGGCTACTCCTGGCTCTGCACTCAGGAATGCCTCCTAGCGGTACCCAGCGGGTACGAGGATGCTAAGGCTCAAACCTGGGACGGGCACGAGCAAGGCAAGCGCCAAGTGCTGCATCTCAAGGACTCTGCATCCCCCGAGGCCACCTGCAAACACCTTCCGTGGCCGGCGGCTGTGAGGTATGTGAGCGGCTGGGGTTCAGGTGGTGTGATGTCCCCCCCAGAGAGATCTCACCCCAGGCCCCCTGGGCCCTCCTGGGATGAGCAGGAATCACCCGGATTCCCCAGAAACTGGGGCTCTGGCCACTGCCTCTTCCTTCCCTGCCATTCCTAGTCCCCACAACACGGGCTCAAGTAGCATTTTCAGAATGTAGGTCAGGATGAAAAGAGATTTAACTTTTAATGTTTGAATTAAAACAGCCAGAGCGGGTTCTGAGTACAGTGAAAGAAGAAAGCTACAGGTTATTCCCCGAAACAATCATTTCTAACTATTTTCTGCTGCCTTTCATAAATAATAAATGTGTTAAAAAAATAACCCCATAGTAACACATTCTCTAATATACTAGTTATGCAAGCTGGATAGAACGCGAAGAATCCCGAAATGTGAGAAAAATTGAATTTGGGGCTACTTTTTTTTAAGCTAAAAATTAAATTTCCCCGGTACCATGTGGCCCTTTTCCTCGCAGCTAAAGTCATAACTGGATTTTTAAGCTTTCTGAAAACATTGTGGTTTGCAATAAAGCAGCACACTGTCAAAAAACTGCTTAGAATACAGAAAAGCCCGGATCTGGTCCCCCCCACCCCTCCCCCCGCCTCAGGGCCCCAGGCTACCTGGTGCGGGCTGGGGGGTGTCGGGAAGACAGGGCGGCTTTCGCCAGAGAACCCTCTGCATGAGATTCCGATTTGGAATGAAAACGAGGAGCAAACCCCCTTTCAAGAGACCCAGGACGCCTTTGCTGCGACTCCCCAGACTCCGGGCGCAAGCTTGGACACCCCTCTGCTCTTCTCTCGGGGCGCTGAGGGGACACACGTGTCTCCGAGTATGGGGACAGGAGCTGAGCTGCTTGCCTTGCACGCCGCTGACCCAGGTTCGACCCCCGGCACCGCCTAAGTTCCCCTGAGTCCCGCAGGAGCAAGGAAGAGACGCAGAGCCAGGAAGAAGCCCTGAGCACCACAGGTGTGGCCCCAAGACTGTATCAAGGTATCACTGTCATCCCGTGGTTCTTCGATTTACTCGAGCGGGCAGCAGTAATGTCTCCATTCCTCCCAGACCTGAGAGTCTAGCAGCCTCTCCTTACTCGTCTTTCCCAACGACTGGAGGCTCTTTCAGGGTCAGGGGAATGAGACCTATCATTACTGCTTTTGGCATATTGAACAGGCCACGGGTAGCTTGCCAGGCTCTGCTCGTGCAGGCAGGGATACTCTTGGTAGCTTGCCAGGCTCTCTCTCTCTCTCATATATATATATATATATATATATATATATATATATATATATATATATATATATCACTGTAGCACTATCGTCCCGTTGCTCATTGATTTGCTCGAGCGGGCACCAGTAACGTCTCCATTGTGAGACTTGTTACCATTTTTGGCATATCGAATACGCCACGGGGAACTTGCCAGGCTCTGCCGTGCGGGCGGGATACTCTCGGCAGCTTGCCAGGCTCTCTGAGAAAGGCAGAGGAATCAAACCCGGGTTGGCTGCGTGCAAAGCAAACGCCCTAGCCACTGTACTATCACTCCAGCCCCTCCCCTTACTTTTAACTCAGTCCTACACTAAGTTCCTCCTCCTTGGAAGCTCCTTTTTCTTTCCTCTTCTACTTTCTAATAAACTCCTCTACCATCCGGCTTGAGTCTGGGCATTTTTGTTATTCCATATTTTCATTCTTGAAAATATCGAAGAAGCTGGGAATCAAAGGGAGCTCCGAGGGCCCCCCCCCCCGCCGTTTCCACCTCACCTGCATCAAGGGCCTTTATTACATTTCACACACAGGACCACCCAGCTCTGCACCTTCCGAAACAGGCTCTGTCACTCCCAGCTGGCCCCGTCCAGTAGACACAGCAGGTTGGGAGCAGCCCCGACCTGGGCAACGCTGGGACGGGGGAGGGGAGGTGTCTGTCAGGGAGCCCAGCAGGGAAGGCAGACAGAGACCCTGGGTTTGCTTTCCGAGAGGGCTGACCAGTCTGTTGAGGGGCTACTGAAAGGGGCTGCTCCTGAGTGCAGCTGGACCTACGAATCTTTTTTTTTTAATTGAATCATCAAGAGATGCAAAGCTTTCATTATTGAGTTTCAGTCATACAATGATCGAACACCCGCCCCTCCACCAGTGCACATTCCCCACCACCACTGTCCCCAGTACCCCCCCTTTCCAGCCCTCCCCTGCCTCTGTGGCAGACAATCTCCCCCATATTCTCTCTCTACTTTGGGGCATTATGGTTTGCAAGACAGATACTGAGAGGCCAACACATTTGGTCCTTTATAGAGGCCGACCCAAAATCCTCTGTCCCTCTCGGAGAGCCTGGAAAGCTACCGAGAGTATCCTGCCCACATGGCGAGCCTGGCAAGCTGCCTGTGGTGTACTCAATATGCCAAAAACAGTAACAAGGATGGTCCTCATTCCCCTGACCCTGAAAGAGCCCCCAATACACCATCGGGCTACACTAGCACGCTACAGGGACAAATGGAGATGTTACTGGTGCCCGCTCGAGCAAATCGATGAACAACGGGCTGACAGTGATACAGTGATCTACTTTCAGCACACATCTCCCATCCTGAGCGATCCCTCCAACCATCGACACGAAGCAAGTGTTTATTAACAACAATCTCTCTCCCTCATATACATGTGTGTGTTTGTGTGTGTGCGACTTGTACCAATCTGTTTATTAATCATATATACACACATGGGGGGCTGGGTGGCCACGCCCCCCGGTGCTTGGGGGTTCAGTGCATTACAGCAACCCTCTTGGTGCTGCTTCTCGGGGAACCCCAAGAACCCCATGACGTCTGGGAAGCCCATGTCCGCGGCCCCTTTCAAACACGCCATGTGGCGCCGAACCCTGGGTGGGTGCGGGCGCGTGGCCAAGCCCCGGGTGCAGCAGGTCAAACCCCAAGAAGCGACTCCTGCTGCCCTGCTCTCAGTCTCTCCTCTACACAACAGAGCTAGTAATCGCGCCGGCCCTGCAGGGCTTGCTTTGAGGGTTAATTTGGAGAAGTTAACATGTGCAAGTGCAGGATGACTAGGAATCGTCCTAGAAGCATGGCCTGGCCACGGATGGTGGGAAGAAAGCGACCAGCTTGCCACGTGCAAGGGCCCACTCGGTCCATCTGCTGCAACCAGCCACGGCCACAAAGGAGAGGGTCAGTGAGAACCGTGTCTGACTCTCCGTCCGTTCATACTGGCGAGAGGGGAATCTCAACTTCCTTTTCTCTCTCTGATTGCTGGGTCACACCCGGCGATGCTCGGGGCTTCCTCCTGGCTCTGCACTCAGGAATTACTCTTGCCAGTGCCGGGGGGACCCGATGGGATGCCGGGAATCGAACCCGGTTTGGCCGTGTACAAGGCAAAGGCCCTCCCCGCTGTGCTCTCGCTCCAGCCCCAGGAACCTCAACTTCCTGATGAGCAAAATCAAGAAAATATCTGTATTTGTATTCCACAGTCCAGCAGAACCCCAGAAGGAGAGCCCAGGCCACAAGCCACTTTACACACCCCACAAAAAGCCACATCAAGAAAAGGTGCAGAAGGGGTGGGAGCGATAGCACAGCGGGGAGGGCGTTTGCCTTGCACGCGGCTGACCCGGGTTCGATTCCCAGCATCCCATAGGGTCCCCTGAGCTACTTCCAGGAGTAATCCCTGAGTGCAGAGCCAGGACCAACCCCTGTGCATCGCCGGGTGTGACCTACAAAGCAATAAAGCAAGGACGCAGAAGGAGCTGGTGAGATTCACTTCAGTACTATATTTCATTTAACAACATATAATCAAAATATTCTCATTTCAACAGACAATTCCTGCTCGTGGGTTTATTTGCTCCTCAGAGGTTCCTGGCATCTGGTGTGTATTTACACTCACAGCACAACTCCATATGGAGCAGGGACATTCCAATATACTCCCCGGCCCGCACGGCTGCAGGCTCCGGGCAGGACCCCCCCCCCCCCCCATACACCCTACACCTGGAAGTGCCGTGAATATTTAAAGAACTGAGGCGTGCAAGATGCGTCTGTCCAGAGAGCAGGTACCTGAGAAATCACGGCCATCATGACGACTCCAGTTACGATTATTGGTGTTATAATTAGCACAAGGAGTCGTAGTAGGAACAGCAGCTGTGCCCACGGAGGCAGCCGAGTGTGGCACGGGTGAGCGTTTGTTTTAAGGCTCCCCCGCCAAGAGCAGGCTGGGGCCGGCTGGACGTCAGCCGTCCACGCCAAGTGACGGCCACAGGCCAGTGTGGGGGTCGGGGAGACGCGTGTGTTCCTATTTTGACTCGAGTGTATTTTTAGTGGCTCCCCTCGTCTCTTTGACACTGCCGTCACCCCCGGGCACACACAGAGCACACGGTGAGGAACGGGCCGGCTGCGAGACCCGCTGCACTTTCTCTCTGTTTCTGTTCACACTACTTGGGAATGCCCTCCATTATTTTTTTAGTTTTATTTTGTAAGCGAGTTCACAATATTTGATTGCATTTCATATTCAAACACCAATCCCACCACCCTGACACCGTAGTTGGGATGTTTCCATCCCAAGCCCCAAGCCCTGTCCCAAAAACACAACCGAAATAATATATTTAGTATTGTTTGTTACAAAAAAAAAAAACACGCTGAAAATGCTACAAAAAAAGCATCCACAGAGGGGGCTGGAGTGATAGCACAGCGGGGAGGGCGTTTGTCTTTCATATGGCTGACCCGGGTTCGATTCCCAGCATCCCGTATGGTCCTCGAGCACCGCCAGGAGTAATTCCTGAGTGCAGAGCAGGAGTAAACCCTGCGCATCGCCGGGTGTGACCCAAAAAGCAAAAAAAAAAAAAAATGTGCAGATTGTTCTATTTTGGCAGGGCCAGTGAGACACCCTTTAGAATATCACTAACGTGTTGTAAAAGGCTGAGTGCTGTGAGCCTTCCTATATATATTTGAAAATACATATATATGCATGTGTGTTTCCCTCTCTGATTGGCTGCCTACTGTTGAACCCCATCGCCTGTGTGTGGCGCCCTTGGAGACGGTAGGGAGTGTCTTAGTTGTGTCCAGGAGGATCCACTCGTGCCCGAGGCTCGGCCCGCGCGTGGGGGAGCGGCCTTGAGCATTGCGGCAGCCAGGAAGTGGGTTTTTCCACCTGTCGGGGCGGGGCCTTGTTCGCTGAGTCCTGCCGCTGGCGGGTCACGACCCTTGGGGGGGGAAGGTGGACGGAACCGCCTGCCAGGAGGCCCAGCCCCTCACCGCCAGAACCCAGGGTCCAGGGACGGGGAGTAGCCCTGGGCGTTCCCATGGGGGCCGGGGGCAGCACAGGTGCCCCCGCCCCGGGACACGGTGGGGGGGGAGCAGCTGCAAGGACAGAGGCTGGGGCTGGGCAAGCAGCAAGACAGACTTAAGTTTGTTGGCTTTGAAGACAGAGGAAGGGAGCAGAGAGAGGGAGGGAGAGGGAGAGGGGGGAGAGAGAGGGAGAGAGAGAGAGGAGGAGAGAGAGGGAGAGGGGGGAGAGAGGAGAGAGAGGGAGAAGGGGAAGAGAGAGGAGAGAGAGAGAGGGAGAGAGAGAGGGAGGGAGAGAGAAAGAGAGGGAGAGAGAGGGGGCAGGGGAGAGAAGAGACAGAGAGAGAGAAAGAGGGAGAGAGAGGGAGAGAAAGAGGGAGAGAGGGAGAGAGAGAGGAGAGAGAGAGGAGAGAAAGAGGGAGAGAGAGAGGGAGAGGGAGAGAGGGAGAGAGAGGGAGAGGAGGGAGAGAGAGGGAGAGAGGGAGAGAGAGAGGGAGAGAGGGAGAGAGAGGGAGAGGGAGGGAGAGAGGGAGAGAGAGAGGAAGAGAGATGGAGAGAGAGGGAAAGAGAGGGAGAGAGAGAGGGAGAGAGAGGGAGGGGGGAGAGAGGAGATAGAGGGAGAAGGGGGAGAGAGAGGAGAGAGGGGAGAGAGAGAGGGAGAGGGGGGAGACAGAGAGAATGTGTGTGTGTGACTGTTGACTGTGTGTGAGTGTGCATGTGAGTGTGCGTGTGTGTGTGTGTGTGTGTGAGTGTGAGTGTGGGGGGAGGGGAGTGGGCACTTGGGGGGAGGGAGGGGTCTCGGGGGCGTGTCCTGGGCTTTCAGGAAGCAGCAGCCCAGCGGGCACCTGGCCCCCCAGCCGTCCTGGCCTTCCGGGCCCCGGAGTGTCGAAACCCCTCGTTTGCCCGAGCGGACACGGTGCGTCATGTGTGAGAGGACGCGGGGGACGCTGGGGTGGAGGGGGCGAGCCGCCGGCCCTCGGGGCGGAGGATGGAGCTCTGGAGAGAAGAGCTGGGCACGCGGGCACGCTGCCCTGTCCTGGCCCGGAACCTTCCGGCTCTGAGTGGGTGCGCCCGTCTGTCTCTCCCCGCCCACGGAGTTCACTGCGGGCAGAGGCCAGGCCTGCGGGCCGGCTAAGGCAGCCCCTGGGGCTGAGGCGGTGCAGTGGGGCAAGGGGCCGCCCTCCAGACCCAGGGAGACACAACAGGAGAGGACGGGGCTCTGCCCTCTCGGCCCCACCCACGAGCGCCCCACGGAGCCCCTAAAGGGCCAGTTTCCCAGGAGACAGCAGCCGGACACCGTCCACTCCCACAGTCCCCAATGCCCTTCCCCACAGACACCGTCTGGGAGTGGGGGAGCAGAGCAGGAGAGCAGCTCAGGGCAGACGGGGCAGGGGAGCCAGAGGCGGGCAGGCGGAGAGGCACAAGCCCAGGTAGAGAGGGAGGGAGGGGAAGGGGAGGGAGGGAGGGAGGGAGGGAGGGAGGAAGGGAGGGAGGAAGGAAAGAAGGAAGGAAGGAAGGAAGGAAGGAAGGAAGGAAGGAAGGAAGGAAGGAAGGAAGAAAGGAAGGGAGGGGGAGGGAGGGAGGAAGGGAGGGAGGGAGGGATGAAGGAAGGAAGGAAGGAAGTAAAAGAAGGAAGGAAGGAAGGGAGGGAGGAGGAGGGAGGGAGGGGAGGGAGGGAGGGAGGGAGGGAGGGAGGGAGGAAGGAAGGAAGGGAGGGAGGGAGGGAGGGAGGAAGGAAGGAAGGAAGGAAAGAAGGAAGGAAGGGAGGGAGGGGAGCGAAGGAGGGGAGGAAAAGGAGGGAGGGAGGGAGGGAGGAAGGAAGGGAGGGAGGGGGAGGGAGGGAGGGAGGGAGGGAGGAGGAGGAAGGGAGGAGAGGTCGGAGGGGAAGGTGGAGGGGAGGAGGCAGGGAAGGAAGGA